>NC_133617.1:132180758-132445758 GCF_048593235.1 Sminthopsis crassicaudata | reverse complement strand
ATGACTCCAGTTGAGCTTTTCTTGGCAAAGATACTGGAGTGATTTGCCATTTCCTTTTCCAATCTGATTTTGCTCATATCTGAATGGCAATTTCCTCTATGAGATCCTTGAATCATAGGATCATTGTTTCCTCTAAAAACCTAGAGAGAAGGGGCACTTCCTATCTCCTGAGGCAACCCATTCACTTTTTCTTTCACTTTTAAATTTAGGCTGTTCTTTTGTTTTTGCATGACCTTTATTTGCAAATATATTCTTCCCCTCTCCTACCCAAAGACCATCCCTTGAAACAAAGAAGGGGGAAAAAAGGGAAAAAAAAGGAGAAAGCAATTGCACAAAACTAAGCTCTGTTGAATCTGATAGCACATGCCAAATTCTACACCTATATTTTTCTACCCCTCTAATGAATGAGGGAAGGATTTCCCTCTCCATCTTCCTCTCCCTCTCCCTTTCCCCTCTGTCTCTCTCTGTCTCTCTCTGTCTCTCTGTCTCTCTTTCTCTTTCTTATTAAAGCTTTTTATTTACAAAACACATGCATGGTTAATTTTTCAACATTGACCCTTGCAAAAGGGATTTCCTTATCTCTTTGGAGTGCATTGATCATTATAGCTAGACAAGATTCAATGTTCCTTTTCCCACTGTTTCCATTTATAATTCTGTAGTCATTGTGTATATTATCTTCCTGGTTTTGTTAACTTTGTATTAGTTAGTTTTATGAACTAGTATTTTAGTTCATATATGTCTCCTCAAATTTTTTTTGTTTTTCTGATATTTTTACTTTCTTAAAAGCACATAAATGTAAGATTAATTAATGTACTATAATTTGTTCAGCCATTGCTAGTTAAGAAATATCTATTTTGTTTCCAATTCTTGGCTCTTAGAAAGATTTCTTCAGTTCCTCACTAAGATGCCTTCAATATTTTGGTGCATAAAGAATTCTCCCATCTTTGATATCTTTGCTATCAGTGGGCTCTTGGGGTCAAAGAATGTGGATATTTAAACCACTTAAAAATATTTCCAAATTGCTTTTCATAATGGTTCATAATTTGAATGAATATCTTTCCACAATCCCTCCAAAATTGACTATCCCATACTTTATCATTTTTGTTAATTTGCTAGAAATTAGTTGATATGATAGAAGTGATTTCCATTTCTTTTATTATTAGTGCTGGGAGGAAACTTTCATGTGGTTGTTAATAGTTGTTTAAAATTATTTTGAGCACTACTTTTTAATTTACAAATCATTCATTTTGTATAATATTAATTGTTGGGAAGTTTTTTCTTATATAAAACCTTCTCAAATTATACTAATTTTAGACTTCTTTGACTTGGCTTCATTCATGGATATTTCCCTTCCCTCCCTCTTTTATCAGCTTTCTTTTGTACATGATCTTCCCCTATTAGATTGTAAACAACTTGAGGGCATTGGGCATATTTTTTTCTCATGTTTGCATCCCCAATACTTAGCACAGTGTGTGGCATAAGAACTTAATAAATGTAATTAACAATTGATTGTTGACTAAATCTGTCCATCTGCGATTTCTCTCTTTTGGAAGTCTTTCGATTGTTTAGAAAGAAATTAATCTTTTTTTGACAATATGGCTTTTAAATTATTTAATGACAGCATTCATATATCTCCTAAGTTTTCTTTTCTTTAGGTGAAATATGTTGAACTCCTTAAGGAATATTCTTTTGGTATGTTCTTGAAGTCATCCTAGTTACCTTTCTATGCATATTTTCTAGTTTGTTAGTGACTTTCCTTAAAAAAATGAGATTATAGGGGCAGCTAGGTGGTGCAGTGGATAGAGCACCAGCCCTGAAGTCAGGAGGACCTGAGTTTAATCTGATCTCAGACACTTACTAGCTGTGTGACTCTGGGCAAGTCACTTAACCCCATTGCCTCAGCAAAAAATCAAAACAAAACAAAACAAAACAAAAAAAAAGAGATTATATAAGGCCAATGTTCAAGATCTGAAGTTTAGTATAACCCCAGTTTTAGAGTACCTGCTAGAAAACTTATAACTTAAAACTCACAATCCAACAAAATAGATAACTTAAGATTCATTATTGAAACCCTATCAAAAAAGTTTCAAAGTTATATATCTTCTAGAAATTTTGCTGCTTGGTGATTCATCTCATACAGAGGTTGGTTGATGTGGGTGCCCATTGTACAATATTCTTTTTGGATGAAAAATAGTGTTATCTACATCATTTATAACTCATCTAGTGTCTACATAGCACTCTACATACAATGGGTGCTCAATAAATATGGCCAATTGTCTAGAATTTGGAATCTAAAGTAAAATCATTTAGAAATCATTGGCTCCTAATAATTGCATTTGTAGACATTGGAAGTCATTAAATTTGCTTTTCTTTTCTGAAACATTAAGCTTCTTGTGTAATTTAAATGGCAAACCTTTAGGGCACAAATAATATTTTCCATGGTCTTTTTGTAGTTTTTACTCTTTTATTGGAGGCTAATAAATAGTAGTTAATAATGATAATCATGTTAAGTTAAATCGCTTAAATTTCAGAGTTGGTTTTTGTTTTTGTTTTTTGTTTTTAAAGCAGAGTAAGCCTAATACAGTTATTAGCTTTCACCTCCATCCCTACTTCCCCAAATACTGGTTTCTTTGGTGCCAGATCTTTTTGTATCTCATGTGAAGGCCATATGTTATCTTTCCATAAAACACTTTGTGGCTTGACTCTTTTTCAAAAATAGGAACTGGCACCAAGAGAAGTGTAATGACATATTCTAGGGTAAATTTTCTTTTTCAAGACAACAGACATAATTCATGTTATATCTCAAATATTTTACAGACCCTAAGAATACCTTATCCTTATAAAAGTGTAGCGAGCCAGAACTCTGAAAGGGTGTACTTGAATCTAAAACATCAGGGTGCTTGTAGTTAAGTACCTACTAGGTGGGAGATGGTAGTTCTCTAAGCACATACTTGATATAATGTAATGATGTAGTCAATTTGCTTGGTGAATACATAGGGTAATGTGATGCTATGATGTTCTATAGCTATGCATGCCACTGTAGTGTGGTAATGTAGTTGTGCTGGGGGTATTTAAGGGGAGTCCCAGGGACAGAGGACCCTCTCTCCTGCACCTCTTAGCAGCAGCACCATCTTGAACCAGCTGCATGTAGTTTCTCCTGTCTTTTTTACTTCTCCACCCTAAAACAAGGACTTTGCCTGATCCCGAGGTCCTCTAGAGAGCTAACCTGGACATTACATAAAATTATTTGGATAAAGTGAATTTCTTCAAAATAAGTTTCTTTTTATAGTATGAAAATGAAAGTAGGTATGTTAAGAATAACAACAACAACAACAAAAGAGAACCACTGTCTCCTTTCCCCAGTGACCCTGTCATCCTATTTTAGTCAATACCCCCAAACACTCTTATTTTTGGTTTTTTGGCCATTGTATAGAATCTGCACTGCAAGACGTAAAATAAATAATTTGATAATATTTAATTATGAAGGTTTTATACAAATAAAAACAATGTAGCCATGTTTGAGAGCAGATGGGGATTTTCTTATATTTTTTCTTAGGTAAGGGTCTTATATATTAAATATATAGAAAACTTTGTCATATGTGTAAGAAAATGAGTTATTCCCCAATTGTTAAATGGTCAAAGGGAAAGGAAAGTTTCAGCGAAGAAATCAAAACTTCATATGATAAAATGCTCTAACTCATTTTTAATTAGAAAAATGTAAATTAAAGCAACTTTTGGATATCATCAAATAAATAAAATGATAGAGGGAGAAAAAGACAAATATTGGAGGGAATACGGAAAAAATAGGACTTTAATACATTGTTGGTAGAACTATGAATTGATTCAGCCATTTGAGAGAAAAATCTGAAAGTATGAAGGAGAAAATAACAAATAGGTAGATTTTTTATTTTTGAGGGTTTGAGGGTTTGTTTTGTTTTGTTTGTTTGTTTGTTTGTTTTGCAAAGAAACTGGAGTGACTTGCTATTTCCTTCTCCAGCTCATCTCACATATGAGGAAACTGAGGCAAACAGGATTATTGATTTTACCAAGGGTAAACAGCTGATTAGTGTCTGAGAACAGATTTGAAAACAGGAAAATGAATCTTCCTGACTCCAAGTGTGCTGCTCTATCCACTGTACCACTTGCCAAGGTGGGTTAGCCTAATTGTTGTTGTTTTGTCCTTTGCTCTTGAAGAAGATCATAACATCAGAGAAATGATGCCATGACATGAATTAAATTTGAGTGAGTGAGGACTGTTCAGGGTCCTGATGATGGTCTTGGATGAAATGGGAGACCCTGGATTTTTTAGGGTAAGTTTTTCAACAGATTGACTAAGGCCACACCCATTCAGTGATTAAGGCTAGGTAGCAATTGAGTCAAAGAATCTCCTCTTTCACCTAGACCAAAAATCTAAATCTAAATAAATAACCAAACAAATAAATAAGTCTGAGAAAGAAATACTCAGGATTTCTGGCCAAAGCAGAAATGATTACTATTTACATTTCATCTGAATCAATCAAGAACCTAATTAGAAGCCTTTGACTGTATATTAGTAAAGGTACTATAGCAGTGCTATCATAGTGATATTACCAGAGTCTGAACTCACTTATGAGCTTCCCCTAGAAATTAGCCCAAATACAGTGAAGACTTATTGGTTTATCAAATTGAAGAAGTACTTTAATCTACTTGATAGAATCATAATGTCTTTGCCACAGAATGAAGGCAGCAGTTGGGGAAGAGAGAACTTCACTAGATTGATGGAATAGATTAGTAATGCTCCTTAGAGTTAAAATAAAAAGCAAGTGGTTCAAGAGAAAGCTGGTGCCAGGTAGAGAGAAGTGAGTTATCACTCAACTCAAAAAAATGTTATTCATATAATATAGTAAGACAAGAGATTTCTTTCTCCTCAACCCACCCCCCACCAATTAGCAATGGCATCTCACAGCAGAAGTTCATAGCTATAGAAGATTTGCTTATATGTGAGAGAATTTAATAGTATTGTGTAAAACATTTAAGGAAGATAAATTAATTCTTAAATGCAGTGTCCTGCTGTTCATGAAATAGCAAGCCTCAGAACTGAGGCTATAGGGGAGCAGAATTGAGGAGGTTTCCCACTGGTTTTTAGTGGAAGTTCTTGATCTTTCAAGAAGAACTAGCAGTTCCCTAGCCAAAGATTTTTAGCTTAGTCAGAAACTCAATGATTTGGAGGCTATGGTCAACTGACATAGTAATGGTTTTTACAAATACCTGAACTAGTGAGCCCAGCAGAGCAGTATGAACTGTTACTGAAAACAGATCTATAAGAGCCCACAAAAGCAACTTGGCTTGCAAAAATTAGGCTCAGTGTAATCCAGAGAGCCTGGTCAAGAGATCTTGGTCAGCAGAAGAGGCATTATGGCATGACTTCAGGGGCCCTGGAATGTTGAAGGTATTAGTTTTTTATCACATTTTCTTCATGTGTGGGCATGATCTATGTTGTTACTCACTTTGTTCATTGATTTTGCATATGTGTGAAGGAGACTATGTTCAATTTTTGGCAGGGGAATGTTCTATTATATATATTTTCCCCTATGTCATTCTACTTTTTGCTTTGAACTAATTCTATCTGTCTGACTATTGAAAGGTAAATAATCAATGGAAGCTCTCAGGTTATAGTTGAAGAGTGTATAATGCTAGTAAAACTTAAAGCTGGGGGAATTATGTCTGTAGGGAAACATAACACAATTATTAATTATTGGGTAACCTAAGAGGCCCTACACTAAAAAAAATTGCAAGTTAAATTTCACCTTTTTATCTGTAAAATGGGAATAATAAAACTTGAACTATTTACCTCACAGGATTATTATAAGGGAAATGCATTTTCAATTATAAAATATCTAGAAACTTCTTATTAGTTGTAATAATAAGCTGATAAATGCTATATTAAAATTTTTGAAAGGTGACAATAAAGCAGATAAATTCAACAGATTCAACAATCATTCATTAAATTTCTAATTTGGGAAATAGAGATCTGAAAGAATTTCGAGACAAAGGCTAAATTCAGTACACTTTTACAAGCTTTTCCCAATGACCTACTATATGCAAGACACTGCTCTTCTCTGAGGATGACTGAGATCTTATCAAGAAGTTAAGTTGGCATAATGCATTTAGGCAACTACAAACTTATTCCTTCTATAATAATGCATGCTGTATTTAAGCATTAGTACCTCACAAAATTGTACTTTTGAATCTAGATATCCATTAATACTTCCACTTAACACAATGAAGATATGATATCAAAGACTAGATATACCACAGCAGTATTCTTCATCCTAGACTTAATTCTAAATTTGTATCATTCATGCTTACTACATATTCTATTCAAATAAAGATGTAATGAAGTCCTTCTAACACTTTGACTTGCTTACACGGTCATTAAATTGGGTCTTAGATTAATCATTCTTTAACTTGTCTTTCCTTCTATTGCTTCTCACCATATAGAATAAGATGTTAAAACAACTTGCCTATGTTACTAGAGGTAGGATCAGTTTGATTTCAAATCCAATGCTTTAGATAATGTATAGCTAAATTTGCTAATGTTTTATTTATTTTTTGCATCAATATTCGTTAGGGGCATTCGTCAGTAATTTTCTTTCTCTGTTTTGGCTTTTCCTGGTTTAGGTATCAGTACCATATTTGTCATAGAAGGAATTTGGCAGGACTCTTTTTTTTTTTTTTTCTTGAGGCAATTGGTTTTAAGTGACTTGCCCAGAATCATACAGCTAGGAAGTGTAAAGAGGACTTTTTTTTTAACTTATTTTTCCAAATAGTTTACATAAAATTGGAATTAATTAGTTTTTAAATGTTTGGTAGAATTAACTTGTAAATCCATCTGGCCCTGGAGATTTTTTCTTAGAGAGTTCATTAATAGCTTGTTTAATTTCTTTTTTTTTAATGTGACTATTAAAGTTATTTATTTCTTCTATTAATCTGGAGTATTTATATTTTTGTAAATATTCATCCATTTCAGTTAGATTATCAGATTTTTTTGCTATATAGTTGGGCAAAATAGTTCCTTCTTATTGGTTTAATTTCATTTTTTAATGGTGGTAAGTACATTCTTTTCATTTTTGATGCTCTTATTTGTTTTTTTTTTTTTCTTTCCTTTTTCTAATCAAATTATTTTGTTGGTTTTTACATAAAATCAACTGTTACTTTAATTGATTAGTTCAATAGTTTTCTTAGTTTCAATTTTTATTAATATCTTCTTTGAATCTCAGAATTTCTAATTTGGTATTTAATTGGGATTTTTTAATTTGTTCTTTTTCTAGCTTTTTTAATTGCATGCCCAATTCATAGATCTCCCTTTTCTCTATTTTATTCATGTATTTAGAAATTTCCCTTAAGCTTTGGCTGTCAGCCATAGCCTTTGGTATATATATTATCTCATCACTGTCATTCTCTTGGATGAAATTAAAGATTATTTCTGTGATTTGTTGTTTGATCCATTCATTCTTTAGAATTAGATTGTTTCATTTCCGATTGGTTTTTAGTCTTTTTCCCTAGGCCTTTATTGAATATATATTTACTTTTTTCATTGTAGTCTAAAAAGGAAGCATTTACTATTTCTGCCTTTCTGCATTTGATTGTGAGGTTCCTGTGCCCTAATACATGGTCAATTTTTCTGTAGGTTTCATGTACTGCTGAGAAAAAGTCATATACCTTTTAGTCCCTCTATTCAATTTTTTCCACAAGTCTATCATATCGAGGCTGTCTAGGATCCTGTTAAACTCTATAGTTTCTTCCTTGTTTATTTTGGGGATAGATTTGTTTGATTCTGAGCAGGGAAGGTTGAGGTCCCCCCACTAGTTTAGTTTTGCTGTCTATTTCTTCTTGTAATTAGCTTAAAATCTTCTCGAGGAATTTGACTGTTGTACCACTTAGTGCATATTTAATATCCTTACTACTTCATTGTTTATGTTTCCCTTTATAAAGATGTATTTTCCTTCCTTATCTCTTTTAATTTAGTTCAATTTTTATCTAAGATCAAAATTTATACCCTTGGGGCAGCTAGGTGGTACAGTGGAGAGAGCACCAGCCCAGAAAAGTCAGGAGGACCTGAATTCAAATCCAGCCTCAGACACTTAACACTTCCTAGATGTATGACCCTGGGCAAGTCACTTAATGCTAATTGTCTCAGCAAAAAATAAAAAAAATAAAATTATGCCCTTGCTTTTTCTTTTTCTTTCTTTTCTTTTTTTTTTTTTTTTACTTCAGCTGAAGCATAATAAATTCTGTTTCAACCTTTTATCTTTACTCTCTATGTATCTCTCTAAGACAAGTTTCTTGTAAACAACATATTGTAGGATTCTGTTTTTTTTTTAATCTAGTCTGCTATTTGCTTCAGTTTTATGAGAGAGTTCATCCCATTCACATTCACAGTAATGATTACAAGATCCCTTCATGTTTCTCTCCATCCAATTCTCTTTCCTGTATATAATTTTGTTCCCTCTCTCTACCATGTTCTTAATGGTGTTTTGTTTTATTGAACCACTCCACCCATTACCTTTTCTTCTATCACCTCTTCTCCCTTCTCTTAGTAGTGTTTTTTTTTCCTATCTAGCTTACCCATTACCTTATCTTTTATCACTCCTCTCTCCTTCCCTTCCCCCCTTCTCTTACTTTTTTTTCTTAGTGTTTCTGTCCTCCTTTCTATGCAGCCCTTCCTGATTCTTTCTTTTTTGCCCCCTCTGCTTCTTTATAAGGTTAAATAAATTTCTATAACTAACTAAATGATTAAATTCTTCCCTCTTAGAGCAAAAACTGGTCGGATCAAGGTTGAGACAATGTTCATCTCCTCCTTTCTTTCCCTAGATTTTAGTAGGTCTTTTGTGCCTCTTCATGTCATCTAATTTATTCCATTATACCTCCTCTTTCCTCTTCTTCTAATACAGCCCATTTTCCAACCCTTAATGTCTTTTTCTTTGATATGGTCACATCAGAGTCCATCCACAACTACACCCTCTATCCATGTGATGCCCCTGTCTGTCTGCCCCAGTAACAGATAAAGTTCTCAAGAATTATGATATCATTTTCCCAACTAGGTGTATAAAGATAAGCTTTAAGTTTTATATATATTTATTCCCTGGTTTACCTTTCTATGCTTCTCTTGAGTCCTCTATTTGAAGATTAATTTTTTTTTAGTTTAGTTTTTTTTTCCAATAAAAATAATTGAAAGTCTCTTACTACATTGAAGATTCATCACTCCCCTGAAACATGATGCTCTGTCTTGCTAGGTAGTTAATTATTGGTTGTAATCTCTTGCCTTTGGAATATTATTGCAGGTCCTCCAATCCTTTATTATACAAGCTGCTAGATCCTGGGGACTTCTAAGTGTTTCTCCCTGATATCTGAATTGTTTGTCTAGCAGCAGGGTAGTAAATTTTTAACTTAAACTTTAGTTCTGGAATTTCACAACAATGTTTCTTGGGGAGAAAAAAAAACCTTGTGAGATCTCTTTTTTAAAGGTGATGGATGGATTCTTTCAATGATTATTAAACCCCCTGTTTCTAGAATAATGGGGCAGTTTTCCTTGATTATCACTTGAAGAATGCTATCCAAGTTCTCTCTCTCTTTTTTTTTTTTTTTTTAGTCATGACCTCAGATAGATCAATGATTTTTAAATTGTCTTTTTTGTATCTATTTTCCAGGTCAATTGCTTTTCCAATGAGGTATTACATTTTCTTCCATTTTTTTCATTCTTTTTGTTTGATTTTTTATGTCTCATAGAATCATTAGCTACTATTTGTCCCTTTCTAGTTTTTAATGTGATTTTCTTCAGTTAGTTTTTGTAGCTCTTTTTGCATTTGGTTAGTTCTGCTTTTGAAGGTGTTATTTTCTTTAGTGGATTTTTTTTTTTTTTTTGCAGTTGGCCAATTGTATTTTTTTAAAGAAATTATCTTCCTTTTGCAAGCTATTTATTCTCTCTTGCATATCTCTTATTTCTTTTCTCAATTTTTTCTTCTACTTTTCTTATTTGCCTTTAAAATCTTTTTTGAGCACTTCCAAGAAGTCTCTTTGTACTTGAGACCTATTTATATTACTCTTTGAGATTTCTTCTGTTGACATTTTGTCCTCATCTGAGCTGGTGTTTTGGTCTTCCTTGTTACCATAGTAGCTTTTTATGATCAAGGTTCTTTTCTGTTTCTTGCTCAGTTTCTTTCCTTTTCTTTTGGTATTTCCTCTTTTTTACTTTTATGGTTGAGCTCTGCTCCTGAGGTAAAGGGGAAACTGTTCTAAGCTTCATGTGCATCTCTAAGTCTTGGCTTTGAGCAGAGGAGCCCCTTGCATTTTCATAGGATAGTTTTGCTTGCTATTTTCAGAAAACAGCTTGATTTCCCAGAGTTTGCCTTCTGAGCTTGGTCTGAAAGCTGCTCTACTGATCTGTTCCTCTAATGAACCAGGAATGAAGGTCTCAGTTGGTGATTTGCTGTGATTAATGATCTGTCACTGGTTTTCCCAGACTCTATCTGAGCTAAGCTGAACACCCTCAGTGAGAATGACCTTTTTTGAAGTTTTTCCAGTTTATCTTGAGCTAGAGAATGGTTTCATTTCATCAGAGTGTTCAAAAATTTGGCTTCATGTTTTTTTTTAAGGGAAACAGGGAGAGTTTGAGCAGCTTCCTGGCTTCACTCTGCCATCTTGGCTCCACCCCTGAAAATTCAATCAAACTTCTTAAGGAAATTTCTACAATCTGGGTTGAAGAATCCTCATTCTTCATCCTAATGTATCAACAACTGTTGTCAAGACTATAATGTGCTGGATAGGATAAATCCCAGAATTTGTTTATTCTTAAATCTGTGTAGGCTAAGTATTGCCAATGTATAAGAAACTGGGCTCATAATTCAACAAGAGTAAGATGTCATGTTAGCTTACCTTTGGGAAAATATACAATATTTTAATGATTCCAAGCTTATAAATAAAACAAAGATCAACTAAAACAAAACAAAACACAATGCTATTTTCCATTGATATCATGTAGTTACAAGCTTTGAAGGATTAAATTTGAACATGATCCAAAGGGCAATGGAGAGGGATGTAGATACATAGTCTGGCACATACTATAAAGGAAATTTCACTCACCCAAAGTACTTCTAACATTTAAGTAGTTTGGAAGTTTTTTAAGAGAATAAACTGACATTTTTTGCTATTGTATTGACAGTATAAAATATTGGATATAGTATAAGCTAATTAAATATGTTTTGAAACAGAATGAGTTCATTGTGTGTGATCTTGGAAAAGTCAATTAATTTATTTTGTCTTCATTTTTTCTCATCTCCAAAATGAAGAGTTGGATTAGTTGACATGTAAGGTCTCTTTAAGGGCTAGATAATAAATATCTTATTTTATTTGAATCTCATCTGTAGTATATTTAGGTATATTATAATTAATCAATTTCAGTTTTTACAGTTGCAAAGAGTGAGATGCAGAGAGATTAAGTGCTTAAATTCACACTGATAGTTGGCAAACTCTAGTCTTCTGAATATTATTAGCCCCATGTTTTTCTACAACATCATATGAAATTTGTGGGGGCAAAGGGAATAATATATTAGGAAGATTAATCTGGTAGAGAATATATTTTGAGCAATGATATGTTGAAGTCATAGAAAACATCTAATAATAATAATAAATTCTTACTATACCTATAGAAGGTAGAGATTGAAGAGACATGGAATTGGGTGCCTACTATTGTTGAGCATGTAAGCAGGCTTTGACTCTCAAACTTGCCCTGCAAATCATCGTCTTAAAGAGTTAGTATAACATTTTGGATACCAAACTTTAATGCTACTAACGCTATTCAATCCTGTTCTTAAAACATTATCAAGGGGCAGCTAGGTGGTGCAGTGGTTAGAGCACCAGCCCTGAAGTCAGGAGGACCTGAGTTCAAATTCTACCTCAGACACTTAACATGTTCTGGCTGTGTGACTCTGGGCAAGTCACTTAACCCCAAATGCCTCAGCAAAAAGAAAAAAAAAAAACATTATCAATTAGGAGGGGAAAATAAAACAACCATTTCAAATAGTCAAAGGAATTTCTATTACATGGGAAGATGAAGAAAACTATTTTATCCAAGTTTATATGCATATGAATTTCTTTTGGAGTTCCTGGAATGGATGCAAATATATATAGTTGTAACTACGAGAATAAGTTACTGAATATCTTTTTAAAAAAACCAACACAACGTCAAAATTTATCCAAATTTTAAATGTCATCAGTCAACTGCCATAACAGTATAAAGACTAGATTTTATTTTTAAATTTTGTACTAGCATAAGTTAAGTATGAATATCATAGCATGTTATGTGCAACTAAAGAAAATGTGCCTTAGAAAATTACCAATTATATGGGTCAATAATTCAGTGAAAAATAAGATTAGGTTTAATTGAGGTGGAACTGAAAATTCCTATCACTCTAAATTATCATCAAGTTCTTTAATATAAAAATGATACTGTGCTAAATAATAGGTTATGTTAAATTATTTAATAGGATTATCAACATGTAAAATTAAATCTTTAAAAAACTAAAAAAAAAAAAAAAAAAAAAACTTGCCCTGCAAATATCTTTGGTTTAAAAAAAAAATGTGTGGG
This sequence comes from Sminthopsis crassicaudata, assembly GCF_048593235.1. NCBI lineage: Eukaryota > Metazoa > Chordata > Mammalia > Dasyuromorphia > Dasyuridae > Sminthopsis > Sminthopsis crassicaudata. Next base: position 132,433,133 of record NC_133617.1, on the reverse strand, counting down.
TAGACAATGAAAGATACAGAAACACTGAGAAATTCAAGAGATTAAGGGTAAGTAAATTGGAATACTAGAGAGGTGGAGGTCATGGAAAGTCTATTGTAGTCATGGTGAGGAACAGCCAAAGAGGAAGAATGGTAAGAACAGTATGTAATGTCTTTCTCTAAATTATAATATTCTTTGGAAGCAGGTTTCTTGGGGAACTTCTGGAGGCAGCCTTAGTTTCAGTTCAGTTCAATAGTCACCTGAAATGCAGCCAGGAATTAAAGTCCAGATCCTTTATTTTCTCCTTCAAAGTCTTGAATCTTTTCCTGGGGCCCATTAGCTTTAATAGAGCCTTATCTCTCTCCTTGGTTCGTAGAGCTCTTGCCGCTAGTCCTTTGTCTCCTCCAGTTTCTGCCTCTAAATGTCTCCAGCCAGCACAAAGGTAGAAGTTGGAATGAATCTGACTCCACTTTCAAGAGTGGAGTTGTGGGATTCTGACTTGTGAATCTCTTGAAATCAATCCTGTTTGAGGCTACTATCTTATATATGTTCTCTAAAGGTGTGAACTCTAATGTGTGAACTCTCTTAAAGGTGTGAACTAAGTACATAAGCATTGTCTCTATCAATTACAGTGACTTAGCACCTTGTTTCAAGTTCTGGCCCATAACACAGTAGATCCTATTCCATGAAAGAATCAGTTAAAAAAACTGAGGATGGATGAGAGAAAACATTAATTACAAAATTTGAAAATCATCATAGTAGTAGACATAGTAATTCTCCTTGTCCCCCAAAGAAAAATTCTTAAGTGACTAAAGGTGGAATAGATCATATCAAGAGTAGTGGATTTCTGGTTACTTACTGGGAATTTGTGTTCAGGCATGGGTTGGACTGGATGGTCCTAGAGGTTCTTTGAAAAGTTAAAATGTGTGAAATAAATAAATAAATCTTATCTTTTACCAAGAAATTACAATTTAGGCAAATACTATTTGTTCAAAGAAAATCAGTGCACTGAGAGGAGAAATGAGGGTTTTGAGGAATTTGCATAGGAAGACAAAAGGAGATAATTACCAGAACAAATAGGACCTAGATATTAAAAGATACACAATGAGACAATGCATTAAATATAAACCAATTCACCCTAAACTTAGTCATAGAAATTTAAATTTGAAGGAATTCTTCTTCCCTACCTTTTAAATGTTGTAACAATTCTTCACCCTCTCCCTCCTCCCTAATTGTTAGGGATCTTGCTTATATTGGATGTCATCTGATTTATTTGGACAGTAGTGTTTAACAAAGTTGCTGACTTTACCTAAATCTAGAGTTATAAATTGGCCATCAAAACCAGTTTAATAAAATAATATCAAATCCAGAGAGTTTGGAAGGACTTTCATTTTATGTATTCCCTTTATCCTACCTAGTGAATTAATGTCAATTAATTTTCCTTTGATAAAGTTGTTCCCTGAATATGAAGGTCTGGTTGTCTCTAAGTTATTCTTCCAGACTGCTGTCTCAACTCAATCTCCCAGCCAGACTCTCCTTGCCCTAGTGCCCTCCACTTTTATCCTAGCAGAGAATGGGCTAGTGAGAACTCAGGGGCTGTGGGAAACACTTCAACCAATGAATTTGCTCCCTTTAAAGGTGCAAACTCCTTTAAATATGTAAACTCCTTTTCAGAAGTCTAAAGGTGTAATAAGGCCCTAACCAAAGGTGTGAATTCTGAGCCAGAGAATTTGTTTAGACAACCTGAGTTATCACCTTGTAATCCTAACACCTGAACTATGAAAATCTCTCTGAAATGCAAAGCACCATTGTCACCAAAATAATTTACATAGGAGGCAGATAAAGGTTTCCTACAGCTTTATTTTTTTTACCTGTTTTTAAGTCATTTGTTTCTATCTAACTAAGCTTCTAATTGGGAATTGACCTTGAATATTAGAAACTGCAAATTCATATTTAATTAGATCCAAAAATTGAGGTTTGTAGATTATGTTTAATTTGTATCTGGGGAACTGTTTGGCTTCTTGATCACAAATTTTGTACTCAGGCAAAAATCACTAAGAAGTTTCTTATTCCTCAAGCAGAAATCCTTGAGATTTTTCACAGAGAGAATTAACACACTGAACATTATGCTGACCAACATTTATATAGTACTTAGTGTATAATATGGACTAGATCTAATGGTGAGTACTCTATAAACTCTATAAACAAAAAGTTCTCAAAAACCATCCTGCAAAGTAGATGGGCAGGACTACTGGATACTTATCCAAACTTTCTTCTTCCCCCCGCCCCCCCCTTTTTTTTTTTAACTTAGTCACTTTTCAACCATATCTCAGATTATATTAATTTCACTGAATTACTTCCTTGATAATTTTAGTTCATATTATCATTATACAAAGCTAATAACTTATTAAAGATATTTATTCTCAAGTTGCAATATTGACTATTAATATACAATTAATCTATTAAGTTATAGCTAGAGAGATATAATTCTGTTATTCCCTAGAAAATGTAGGCATCAAAAACTCATTGAGAGGTTCTTAACAACAGCTTGGAAAAACTTTTGGAGTTTTAGTAAACCACTGTGAAACTTTCCTTGAAAACATTTTCAAAATATTATGACTTGAGCAGGGAAAAAAAGTGATCAGTCCTCCACCTGGGGTCTTAGAGTAAGGATTTTTTATAGCAATGATTTACATATTTCTCCCAACATACTTTGAGCTATGGATTCCATTAAGTTTTAGATATCAGCTGATAGTATTTAATGAAGAAAAGCTTTTATGATAGGATAGATGATTTTCTATGTAAATAATTTGGAGGCATTATTGGAAATCAAACAGTTGCATGAAATGTCTAAGATACTCTAAGATATGATGAACAAATGAAAGGGGAACGGGTTACCTTTTTCCTTCACTTCTTCTCCACATACCATTGTTCTTTGTAAGACCTGCTCACCAAAAGGGCCTGTCTCCTAGTAGTCCCTGTCAATGTGTGAGTCCATCTCTTTTCTTCCTCCCCTTCCACTATTTTCATTCCTCAATATTCAGTAACTTTCTCCTTTTGGGGAGGGATAAACTTAATCTATCTGAATCTTGTATTGAGGGTCAATGTTACTGATACTGTCCTATTCTAGCAGTTCTTCAACTCCCCTTTGGTCAATGGAATTTGTCTTGTCCAAGAATGAGGAATGTTGAATGGAACAATTGACCTTGCCTATTCTTAGAACTATGAATAGGGCTTTCAAAACCAGTTTTTTTAAAAAAAAGAATGTTGTACACAGACATAAGAAAAGTCTACCTAACTTTGAAGCTAATTGATCTATCTCATGTTTGGATCAGGTCCAAACCAATTTCCCTATTGCTGATACTGGAGCCTGAGCCTACTGTTCTGTTCAGATGTTACCCCTTTCTTCTAGCTCAGTTCTTTTTATGGATATTTGTTTGCTATGTAAAACAACTTACCTAATACCTTCTCAAGATTGTGCCTCCCATGAGAATCCCTCACTATTGAAATATATTGAACCCTGCTCTTTCTATCATTCAATCCATCCCTATATTTATCCTCTTGGACCCTCAAATCCTAGTTCTAAATGGTGGCCTGAGATTACAATTCCCTTGATTCAGTAAAAAGACTCTTATTTTTGCTGTTTTGGCAGTTTTCTTTTTTTTCCTAGTAAATGTATTTATTTTTAATTAACACTATTTTATGAATCATGTTGAGAGAGAAAAGTCAGAGAAAAAGCATAGGAGAGATTAAAAAAGAAAAAGAAAAAAGTGAACATTCAGTCTCCTTGATTCTTTTCCTTGAATGCAGATGGCATTTTCTGTCCAAAGTCTATTGGAATTGCTTTGGCTTACTGAATCACTGAGAAGAACCAAATCTTTCATAGTTGATCATTGCATATTCTTGCTATTATTGTGTATCATGTATTCCTGGTTCTGTTCACTTCTCTCAGCATCAGTAAATATAAATCTTTCTAGGCCTTTCTAAAACCAGCTTGTTCATCATTTTTAATAGAACAATAATATTTCATTAACTTCTTTTACTGTAACTTGTTCAGCCATTCCCCAATTGATGGCAGTTACTCATTTTAATTCCTTGCTAGCCCCCCAAATTGGCAATTTTTCTTATTTCAGGTTGACAGTAGTCATAGTCATATTTATATATCCATATTTTAAACTTTTTGCAAATGTTTTTACGTTCAGAACCCACTGGCTAAGCATTTTTTTTCACAATTCTGAAGCCATGTAAAATTCCAGAGAAATCTAATACACACAATGCTCATTCATTTACACATAACCCACCATCATCAATTAGAAGGTATGTGTGTGTGTGCATGTGTGTGTGTGCGTGTGTGTGTGTGTGTGTGTGTGTGTGTGTGTGTGTGTGTGTGTACTATTTGATATTCAAAAATGTTTTGGAATTTTAATAAATCACTGTGAAACTTTTCTTGAAAACATTTTTAAAGTATTACACTTGAATAAGGGAAAAATATTGCTTGGTTTAATAATAATAGTTTCTTGGTATCTTTTGCCTGGGGGAAGGTGATTCAGGTTCAGAAGCTTCTTCATGAACAGGGACATCCAAGAGTCTGAACGGTATGTAATGGTGTTAACTGGGAAAGAAAAGGGTAAAACAAACTGTATATGGAGGGGAAAAAAAAGGTGGGAGAAGGAGAGAGAAAGATAAAATTTTAAAAAAAAGAATAATAATAAGATTAAATTTAAGGTGGTAAGTAATAGAACCATGATGAGAATATAGAATTTCAGACCCCAAGAACAGTATTAAGTTCCCCTCTCCCCTCATATCATATTTCCCACAAAAGAGTATACATATAGCAGATTAAATCCATATTTGCATAGGATTTTTTCCTCATAATCCTTGCCTTTCATAGTCTACCATCAAATAACTTAAAAGTGTTGATGTTTATCATAAAAGATAGTATTCTGGAAAAACAGAAAATTACAAACAATTAAAGATATCTAAACTGTCTGACTACTTTCCTCTGGACCATCTTTAGCTAATCACATTAACTCACATTTAAATTTCATGCCTTCTCCACAAAAGCATGCTTATAAAGTCAAAAGATTTGAACCCAAGAATAAGACATTTATCCCCATTAAAATTAATGTTATTAAATTCATCCCATCACTGTATTTTGATATTATAATCTTGTTGTCCAAAGTATTCACTATTAATATTATCTATGTTATCTGTCAGTCTGATAAGCCTTTTTCCAAATCATAGAAAAAAATATTGGACAGGATTGAGTGAACCAAAGATTCCTGGATTGTGAAGGATGTCCTTGTTAACACCAAGCCATTAATGATTATTCTTTGGTTCTTGCCGTTCAAGCAAGTCCAACCCCATGCATTTTTGCTATCATCTAGTCTATATTGCTCTCAATTAGGTATATATCATGTAAAGGTGCTGTCAAAACCATGTCCATTTGACTCTGATACTTAAGTGCAAATACTTTTTTTTTTAAAGATTGAATCAAATAATCAAAACTGAGCATGAAAAGAATCTTGTGAGGAAAAATGATAAAGTAATAAAATATTTGTGCTTTGACTTCATTGCTTGCTTGGAAAATAGTCATATCTGAATGAATTCAGAACTGGAAGGAATCTTAAAGATTTTCTGCTTCAATCACTTTATTTTACCTGATAGGAAAATAAGATCCAAACATAGTAGTTAGTAATCATAATAGCAGCAATAACAGTTCCTAATAGTAGTAGAATGTATCTAGAGAATTTAAAGGTGAATAGAATGCTTTACTTAAATCATTTGGCCTCACACCAATCCTCTGAGCTTGTTCTTAATTCTTGAATCAATTAACACCATTGTGTGAGAAATTATGTAACACTCTGAGAACTTTTCAGGGGAAGAAGAAATTTGAGTATCTGAGTTTGAGAGGTTGGAGCGAGGAAAGGATTGAACTATATCAAATAAAGGAGACACTGAAGTCTTTTCCTCTATGGGCATCATGGATAGGAAGATTCAAACTGAGAAATTTCTATGAAAAGGATTGGTGTTTTACTAAACCAGTAATCCTGTCCTGCGATGGTCTAGTCTAGCTCCTCTGAAGGGCTCAGAATAAGTCCTTGTCAGGATAAGCAAAAGTCCACCTTGTGGACCTCTCTCTCTCTCTCTCTCTCTCTCTCTCTCTCTCTCTCTCTCTCTCTCTCTCTCTCTCTCTCTCTCTCTCCCTCCTTTCCTCTCTCCCTCCCTCCCTCTCTTCCCTTTCTCCACCCTTTTGGGAAAAATTACTCCTCCCCGGGAGTTCACAAGTAAAACTCCCAGTAAAGGCCAGAACTAGACAATTGTCAAGTATCGACTTAGCACTTAGTAAGAACCTAAAATCTCATTATCTCATCAGCACTTAGTAAGAACCTAACACTGTCCAATGGGAAAAGTTATTACTCTGGCAAGACTTATACTTCATGAAATTATGTTGTTTTTCTTTCTAACATGTTCTCACCTATGCTGTTAATAGCACAGACTGTCTTAGAACTTAGAACTTAGAAACAAAGTCAAATTTACTAGTTTATAATCTGTAGACTCCATTGTCACTCTCCTCTTTTTAGAAAATAAGGATAGTTGTCCTTCTTCATGCCTGTTGCAGCTTTTCCCTTTTCCACAATATTTTAGAGATCATCCAGAAATGATTTTGATGGAGATCTGCTGATGTTAACATAAAGACACATCATGCATTTAGTGGGGAGGGGGGAGGAAACACTTTTGAATTCCCTGAGTGAATTGCTTTACCAGATTAAATGGTACCTTTTAAAGGCAGCATGTCTACCACATAAAGTATTTTTCATGAAGTGGCTGCTGAAATTTATCCCTCAAACATAGCCCAAATATGAAGTCAGAGACCATTTAAAAATGTTTTTATTATGAAAAATTGAAAACCATATTCCATTTTCAAACCCAGATAAATAAACTCTTGTTTTGTTTTTCCAGGGAGTTGGGAAGATGCTATATTTTATTCATGGCTTGAATACATACACACATGCATATACACACATACACAAAACACACATACAGACTCATATATTCATTAGGAACACAGGGGAAGCAAACCCACAGGCTTTTCTCCACCCCCATCCTGTTTCACAAAAATGAAGACTATCAAAGATTTCTAGAAAGTGTGATGAAAGAAGTGTGAAGTAACCACAAAACACAGGAAAGCTAAGTAATATGATCTGTAAACTGCAACCAAAGTCATTAGACAGGATGGTTTTGGAGCTGTCCCTGCATACATTAAAATAAAATAAAACCTTCCCTTCTTTGACAAACACTGATTCAGCTCTCACACAATACCAGTGGCATCATATATGAATAGGAAAAAAAAAAAGTTTTGTTTCAAAACAATGCAGCTTTGTTTCTTCTGAGTGGAAAAAAATCTGCTAAGGCAAGATGAGTTAGTGAGTATAATTCCATCTCCTTAAAGTCAAAACTGGATCATTTGGGGTCCTTTGAGAAAAACAACATATCAATTTTGAGAAGAAAAGCTCCTTACAACACATTAATTTTTTTCTTGATTCATTTAAGTAAGAATTGGATCAAAGTAATTTCAACATGGGAGATCTATCAGGAATATTTTATTTACAGTAGTAATTATAGTCTTTGTGTTGATCAACTGTGTGACTTTTTCCAACAAATGTACAACTCCTCCAAGAATGAATTCTATTCTCTTCTTATCCCTCACCCACTTATGTTGATATATGTGTTTCTATCACCATCCCGTCCCCATGTTTATATGTATGGATATGTCTTTCTATTCCCCTTTACCTCTTATATAGGTGTATGTTTGTGTGATTACAGCATATGAAGATTCTTTTCACAAAATAATGTTTTTCAATATGTCAGAGATGGCTTCATATGGCAGAGACATTACTGGAAAACCAATGCAGATTCATTGCATCTTAAGGAACAGCTAATACTTTTTGCAGATAGGTGTTTATTTTCATTAATTTATCTGAAAATGGCATGGCCACATTATGTGTTCTGTACTTTTTACCATGATATAAACATACTATATATACATTTCATAACAATATTTATTCTTTTATTTTTCTTAGACTAAAAAGTGGTTTTCTCATAGAAAGGTGGAAAAAGGTGGACTTTGTAAACCTGTTTCAGTTAATGCAAACCTTTCATCTGCAGTGAAGCATTGGAGATCAGGAAAATGTTTTAACATAATGAAGTAACACTTTTAAGAGTGCACATGCAAAAAAAAAAATATGATAAAATGAGCTGCTCCAGTTAAACTATGTTTAATACACACATGAATGCTGCTTTTTCATATACTGACAAATGAAAAAGAGTAGATGTCATCATTAAATTTGCAAAACAACAATTCTCCATGGTAAAATTCACATACTTTAAACTTTCCTCAGGCTTTTCCAATAAGACATTCAGTCTGCTTTTAATATGGACAAAAGCTTCAACACTAGAGGAAAAAATAGCAACAATAGGAAAGCAAATTTGCTTCTCATATCAACAATCCTAGTTGGAAGATCATGCCTATCAGCTGTGGGCTTTGCCTAAAAGCAGAAAGAACTGAAGATTTTCCATCTACTACTGTTAACATTGTTCATTTACTATGATTTATTATGTTTCCCCAAGTGAAGTAAATTTAACATTTGAAGATGTTTTAACTAAGAATAACTATTAAGTGTGATATGTGATTCTGGCTGCAGAAACCCATCCATCTACAATGAATCCATTCAGAAAACAAAGATCTGAATATTCCTCCTGGACATCCATTTAAGCTGTGCAAGAACCAAAGCTTGTTTTGTCATACTTTGCATAGATGCAATGCCATTTCATGGGTGAAATACATTTATTTTTCCCCTAAGGGATAATGGTGAGTCAATTTTTGTTGTTTGATTCCTGAAATCAATACTCTCCTTTTTAATTGGCCTTTTTCCAATGGAAGAAAATGCATTGGCTATCTGGGATTTCAAAGTGAGCTCCAGATGTAGCAGATGAAACCCAGAAAGTGAACTCATTTCTTTCTTTTGTCAAGTGGAATGGTGAAGCACATTCCTTTTAACTCCCCCAAAAATCTAGGCTCAGAAGCTCAAGGAGAGTGAATTTTATCAGGCCTTGAAACCAAAAGAGAGGAAAAACTGGACTTCCATGTTACTACTACACAGGTGGAGGGAAGTTGAGATAACTTCTGGCTGCTAGCACAAGAAGTCTGTCTTCTGGTAGTAGTTCAGCTTGATGTATCTGTTGGTTGACTTCAAATGGCTTTTGATGAGATGTTTTCAGAAGTCAGAGGGTCGGATCATCATTGTTGTGGATCGTAAGGAATAGCTGGGTCCTTTGAAGTAATGCCATTTGATTCCATTCAGCTTTCCATGATTCTGCCCAGCAGTATAGAACATCCCATTGAGATTAGATGGGCCACAGGCATCAAACCACCAACCTGAAAAAAAGCATCCCAGATTGGAGGAATAAGTGAGAAAAAAAATCACAAAGCAAATAAATTATTTGTGTTTGATTTTACATTATTGATTCATTGGAAAATGGTTGTAGCATTATGGATTTGGAGCTGGAAAGGATATTAAGAGATATTATTATTACTCTTCTCACCCTTTATTTTATTAGGTAAGAAAATGAGGTCCAAATGATGAGGAAACCCCAAAACTCTGAAAAATCCTTAAAGGAGAAAACCTCCTTGGACTCTCCCTCAGGGAAGGAACCCTAAGCACAAACAGTTTCATCTTTGTTATCTGGCTCAGTCCCGAAACCTCATTAAATTCAATTCAGATTCTAACCCTGGCTGAAACCCAGCCAGGAGCCAACCTGGGACTTCACCCACAAGCCCCCTTTAGCTTGTAGCCAAAGTCCCTTATTATAAAAGAGCCAAGCTGGAATCCTCTCTTTGCAGAGGTCCCAAACATGTCAGCCTTACACTTGGCATGTCAAAGGATTTCTGCCCGCTGGAACCCTGGTTTTGGTGCCCTCCTCTCTTTATCTAACACCTTTTAACTTTACTTTCAAACCCCATAATAAACCTCTTTTATCAATCTAGGTTTTCGGGTCTGTAAATTCCTTTACTGGGGACTCTTGCGCTGCTTACTTAGATCTCATTTAACTCTGTATCCTTGTGCCGACTCCAAAGGGTTTTTAGGGGAGCTCAATTTGACTCCCTGTGCCCCAAACCTGCCACTAGACCTCAATTAAACCTAATTTCATTTAGGTACTCCCAATTCTAAACCTCATCACAAACATAGCAGTAATAGTAACAGAAACAGAAGCAATGGACTTTATATAGCATTCTAGGATTAGGAAAGAGCTTTAAACAGGTTAATTTACTTGAGCCTTACAACAATCTTATAAAATAGCTGCAATCATTATTCAAATTACATATAAGGAAGGCCAAGAAAACTTGAGTGCTAGATCATTGTCATGAAACTAATTAATGCCTTAGGCAGTATTTTAATTCAAATATTTCTGATTTCAAGCCCCCAATTATATTTCAATAGAACTAATTTTCTCTGTAATTCTACGTGCTTTTAAAAACATTTATGAATTTTAAAACATTATTCTGCAAAGTCTGTAATTTTATTAGATGCCAAGGGATCCATGACCTAACAAAGATTAAGGATGCCCTTATTTATCAATAAGGAAAATGGGAAACATGGTGAAGTGACTTGTCCAGTGTCCCAAAGTTAGCAGAATTATAAGACCACAGATTTAGAGTTGAAAGGAATTTTAGAGATTATCTAGTTTAACTCCCTTATTTTAAAGATAAGGTAACTGGGGCCCAGAGATATGAAATGACTTGCCAAAGATCATTTTCTATAAATAAGTATCAAAGACATGATTTAATACTAGGCTTCCTAACACTGAATGTAGGACTCAACCCACTTAACACAAGCACTTTTTGCAATCAAAAGGCTTTTAAATACAGTATGTAAGGCACTAACTGAACATTTTGCCAGATAAATTATAGATTCAACAGCCCAAAATTTTAGAGCATTTATTGAGGCCTTATTATAGATAAGAAACTATGTTAGGCTCTGGGTAAAAAAAAATTTTTAAATATATAGTCATTTCCTTCAAAAGATCACATTCTACTAGGAGAAGGGGCTTGTAGCCAAAGACTTCCTTATAAAAACGGGCAAATTTAAACTCATTTCTTTGCAGATGACCTGCCATGCTATTCTATGCCATGCTATGCCAAGGAAACCACTGCCCACTGGAATAATATTCTCTTCTAGCACTACTCTCTCTTTATCTCCATTACTTATACCCTAAAAAGACTTTATGCCTCTCTGTCAGAATTTCTCTAAACTTTACTTCTCTGCCAGGACTCCTCCACTAAAGAATTCAGCCTTTTTGTTCATGCATAGCAAAGGCTAGCTTCCCAATGCCTATAATAAACCTCTTTTTATCAATCTAGGTTTTTGGGTTTGTAAATTCCTTTAAGAAGAATCTCTGCACCACCAGAAGGGTGTTCCCAAAACTCCCTACTCATGCGCCAAATCTCAAAGGGGTGTAAGGGAGCCTAACCTCTCCATTTGGTTCCCTGAACTCTAAACCTGCCACTAGACCTCATCATTTAATTCCCTGACTACCAAGAACTCTAATCTCATCATTTTGGTTTCCTGAAAACCCTAAATCTACACCTCATCATATTTTGGTTCCCTGACCAAAGGGAACCCCAAAACCTAAACCTCATCACTCTCTTGAAGTCAACATCACTTGTTGACTTCATTAGTTTTCAAGGAAAAAATGATCATCTATGTAAGTAAGGATGCAGTTAAGAGACTTACAGGAGATTGATTTTGATATTCTTTTCCCTTCCTTGTCAAAGGTTTTATCCTTTCTTATTCTTCCCCCTGCCTTCCTAATATCTTATTTTATTTTTGCCCTATTCATATTGCCATATTCATGTCATATTTATATATGACAATCATATTCATATAAGATTATGTCATATATATGTATATATATATATCAAGATATTCCTATCATGTTCAATGTTCAATAAAATTAGGTTTGCATTACCCAAAGAAATATATATGTAGATGGCTATGAATTCTACACATCCTGCACTAGTCTACACCCTGAGCTATAATCCAGAATTCTCAATTTCCTATTGAATGCTTCAAAATTATATCTTTAACATATCCCAAACTCAACATATTCAAAACTGAACTCATTTATTCTTTCATCACATCCACCTCTGTCTTCAAATTTTTATTTCTGTCTGGGGTATTACCATATTTCTAATTGCCCAGGTTTACAAACTGGTTGTTATTTTTGACTTTATTTAATTGCTACATCTTTCTCTTGCCAAAATATCTCTCATAACTTATTTCACCTCTCTACTGACTCACCATTCTGGTTCCTAAATAACTTCTGGATACATAGCACTTTTTTGTTATACATGCCCATTTGTTTTTTGTTCATTTGTTTTTTTTTTATTATGAATCATGTTATAAAGGAAAAATCAGAACAAAAAGGAAAATCCATGAAAGAAAAATAAAAACATAGGGAAAAAAGTGAATTTAGCATATATTGATTTACATTCAATCTCCATAATGCTCTCTCTAGATACGGATGCTATTTTCTATCCAAAGTTATTGGGATTGCCTTGGATCACTGAACTGCTGAGAAGAACCAAGTCTATCATAGTTAATCATCCTATAATTTTGCTATTACTATGTACATTGTATTCCTGGTTCTGTTTATTTTGCTCAGCATCAGTTCATGTAAATCTTTTCAGGCTTTTCTAAAATCAGCTTGTTAATCATTCTTTTATAGAATACTATTCCATTACTTTCAAATATTACAACTTATCCATTTCTCAATTGATGGACATCTACTCATTTTCCAATTCTTTCTTAACTCTGATTTATAGATGGCACAATGAAAACAGCACTGGGTTTGAAATCAGGAAGACTCATTTCATGAGTTCAAATTTGACCTTAAAGGCCTTATTTGGGTCATCCTTTGCAAGTAACTTAACCCTGTTTGTTTCAGCTCTTTATTTGTAGAAATGAGCTGAAAAAGGAAATGGCAAATGCCAAAATTGAGTCACAAATAATTAGACACAATTGAAACAACTAAACAACAACAACAAAATTGGCATCCTTCCTTTATATTTCTCCATTCTCCACACAGTTGATAAAGTGACTGTGATAAAGTGCAAGTCTTCCTGTGCCTCCTCACTGGAAACAATAAATATCACTGGTTGTCCATCATCTTTAAATTCAAATATAAACTATTTTGTTGGTTTTTGAGTAATTTCCTACCTGATTTATGAACTACCTTTCCAACATCATTATAAATTATTTATTTTTTGCATTTTAGGGTATAGTCATAGACATTCTTGTTATTTTGCACACATAAAATTCCCTTTCCTATTTTTGCACTTTTATTTTTACTAACATTTCTATTCCTGGAATATATTCCTCTTTATTCCCCTAGCCCTCTTATTTAAGTCTTTTAGACTCATTAGTTTCCTTAAAAGTTCTAATTTCTCCATGAATTCTTTTCTTATCTTTCATCTGCTACTCTCCTTAACTTCCCACTCTTAATTGACCTTATATTCATTTCCATATACTTTATGTGTATAGCATATAGTACAGACTGCAAGTTCATTGAGAATAGAGACTATTATATTTTTGTCTTTTGTATTCCTCAGTGTTTGGCACTGTGAATGAAATGCTTAATCATTGTTTCCTAGTTTCTAAAATTTGTCTGCTCTGCACTAATACTGAAATATCTCATGCAACTAATATATATAAAACCAAAAGAAATACAAACTTCTAAATAACTGAACCAATCAGCTGCCTTCAAGTACTTAAAGTAATATTTTGTAGGAGATTGATAAGGTTGGATTTGGCTTCATAATAGATGTGATGGTTAAAAGTTCTTAAAGGAAAATAGAGACTTAATGTCAAGAAAATCTTGAAAACAATTTGAGCTGATGCAGAGTAGAATAGACTAATCTGGGCAGTAATGGAGTCTTCTCCATCAGATATTTCCAAGCAGCAGTTGGATGAACTTTGTCATCCAATTCTCAAATGAGTTAGAGATTCCTTTCAGGTATAATCTCTGAAGTACCTTCTAACTCTTAACTTGCGTGATTATCTATCTCCCCCTTAAATAAGCTCCTCAAGATAAAAGGAACTTAATAAATTATTGTTCATTTATTGATAGTCTATCTTTGATTGTTTTGCAAAGATACTATATTTCTATAATCCTTTCAGACATAAAAATCACTTTTCTCATTGTTACCTTGTGCAGTAGTTGGTATACCTAGATATAGCAATCTATCACCTCTATCATTTATCTCTTACCTATCTCTATATTATTTATTACCCCCTCAACCTGTCCATCTATCTCTGTCTTTCATCTCTTTCCCTCTAACATCTAGTCAACTATCATTTTTCTTCATATTTCTCTGTCTGTTTCTCTGTCCCTCTCTCTGTATTTCTCTCTGTCTTTGCCTATGTTATTCTATCTATCTATCTTTCCCATCACATATATGAGAAAACTAAGGTTGAGATAGGCTCAATAATTTCCCCCAGATAACAGATATAATAGATGAGAACCAGGACTTGAATTTAGATGTCTAGAATCTAAATTCAATACTGCATACTATAGCATATTGACTCCTTAAAATAAGTTTTATAGATTATTAAATAAATTCTTAGTTGTTTTTTTTATTCCACTTAGTGTGCTTTTTTTCTACCTAAAAGTAACACTAATGAAATCTTTAGGGAAAGATTAATGCCAGATACATTTTGACAATTTGTATTTTGATACAGTTGACCTCTTTTTGGTTGCAGTTATACTTAAGGGAATAATGGCAAAGAAAAAGAAAGCTATACAGTTGATGTTTTCTGTAACATGAGCATAACCTTGTAGCAACTTTAGAAAAAAAAATCTAACCAGAGAAAACCAAGTTCCCATTTTTCAAAGTGGGAATATAGAAGCATCCGGGTTGTGTTTATAGACTCAAAGTACAGACTTAATAACCTGTATTCAATACTGCTTATTCTTGGAGCAAAGGAAAGTAAGGTTTGCTTAATCTGGAAATGTCAAGAATTCAATGCAAACAATATAAATTCTAATGCACTTAAAGCTAAAGAACACCAAAACCCTTTTTGTTTTGCAAAGAGAGGGGAGGATGAGTGAAATTCCACCATTGTTTTCTTAAGATTAATTCTTTCATTTTTTTGTTAAGAACAAAAAATGAGAATTTTTTTGTATTTTAATATATATATTTCAATATTGAGAAATTTACTTACACAGAAGACTCCCTAAAGGACAAATAACCCCCATTTTAGTGCTTCAATGAACTAACTTTCCTGCTTCCTACTCTCATGACCTGCTATAAGGGCCTCTTCCATCACTTTAATGAGTTTTTAATAGACCCACAAACCTCCATCACAGACTTGGGAGTAGACAAATTTAGTATACTATTGAGACATTACAGAATCACAGGATTCCACAGTTGAAAAGGTCTTCAGAAACCATCTGGTCTACACATACCTGACCAAGTATCCTTTCTAAATATAACTCATAACTGGCCTCCTACTTTTTGCTTGAGGACTTCCAGTGAAATAGAATCCACTATCTCTTGGGGGGTCTCTTTTATACTTTTTGATTATCTTTAATTGCTGGGATATTCAAAACTAAATATACCTCTTTGTACCCATCATTCTTGGTTCTGCCCTATAGGCCAAAGCGAGCAAGTCTGTTTCCTCTTCTTGACTGCTTTGAAAACTTCAGAACAGCCATAATGTCTCACTATGAATTATTATGTCCTAAGTTCCATTTACTAAAATCTATAAAACATAATATGAGACTCTTCAGTTTGTCATTATGTTTCCTGAACCATGGGACTCAGGAGTAAATATAATACTTGATTTAGTTTTACTAGTTCATGTCAATAGGAAAATTTTTGTTGTGATTTTTGGTCTGATTAATGAAGTGAAATCCAGGAAAATATAATTTAAATGAGTTTATTAAAAAAAATACAACAAGATAGCAACAAGTTGAGGAGCTGCTAGGTGGTGCAGGGTATAGTGTACTGGCCCTGGAGTTAGGAAGACTCATCTTCATGAATTCCAATATGACCTGATGTTTACTAGCTGTGTGACCTTGAGCAAGTCACTTAACCTGTTTGCCTCAGTTCTGTGTCTGTAAATTGAGCTAAAGATAAAAAGAAAAAAAAAGATACTATTCCTATATCTCTGCCAAGAAAATATTATATGAAGTCACAAAACAACAACAGAGTTACATCTTGACAGGCTGATTTCTAGAGATTGGCAAGGGAATAAAGATGGAGACAGTTTTTATGGATAACTTTCATAATAAGATAAAGACAATGGAGGTAGATCCATATCAGCAAAAGGGATTGGGAAATTGCATCTTAGCTCTTCTTCAGTTGCCAGTACATGCAGACTAATGGGTAGCAGGTGAACTGCTACTTGATCAATAGCAGATAATATAATAACTGTAGATTTCACGGGGCCTTTCCTAAAAAAGCCCTCCTTTAGCAGAGCTTTCTTCAATAGTAATTGACAAGCAGGAGAGGGAGCAATGGGACACTGAGTCAGCATAACTTTCAGTATCACCTCTATTTCTCAATTACTATCCCCTCTTAAGGCATTGTAAAGTTTTTCCTTTAAAGTAGTATTTCCTATGCCAAATAGTCAGTGGTTTTGTTTAGTAATGGGGAAGGCTGGGGGGGGGGAGATCAGAGAGATGATCTAGAAATTCTAGTTCCCTATATGAAAAAACAAAATAGAAAAAGCAAATATGTATTTCTTTGTGTATTTCCATGGCACCTATAGCCTATTACAATTTTGATTATTTCAAGGCTTGGAAAGTGAAAAGCTATGATATTGCTGCTGTTCCTACAGTTCAAACTGACATGGGTGATGAACAAATAAAGCAAACTAAGAAGGGGTAGTGGTCAAAACATTAGTATAGTAAATGTTTTATAAGTGTTTATTTAGTGAATGACTAGAATGAAATAAGAAAGGGAAGGAAACAAAGATCTGTTAGGAAAAACTATAAAGGAACAAAACAGAGAAAAGGCCATCTTCAAGAGATCACTGAGGAGAGATGAAAGGATGGCAGGAAGAAGGGCTGTGAAACAAATAAACAAGGGGATGAGTCAAAATAAATTGACAATTTGAAAATCTACTTCTGGTTTGGTCACAAAGGCTAACTTAGCTTTATAAATGTTAGGCATGTATGAATATACCATAGAACTAGAACTCTGGTAGTTAGAGGTTACCTAATAATTATTAGGGGATTCAAAGCTAGAAGAAACCTTAGGGTTCAGTTAGTTGAAATTATTCATTTTATATTTTCTAGATGAAATGCTTAGGCCCATAGAGATTAAATTATCCCAATACCCTCTAGAAAAATATAAGTTCAGTGAAGGAAGGAATTTTTTTTCTTTGTATCTCTGGTACCTCTCAGAGTCCTTCAAATATTTTATTGTTTAGCTGATTAGTTGTGTCTGACGCTTTGTGCCCTCTTTTGGGATTTTCTTGGCAAAGGAACTGGTATGGTTGGCCATTTCCTTTAACAGCACATTTTACAGATGGGGAAACTGAAACAAACAGGATGAAGAGACTTGTTCAGTGTCTCAGAACTGGTTAGTGTCCTCATGACTCTAGGATTGGTGCTCTATCTACTTTCTTCTTTGCTGCCTTCTAATAATATAGGCATTTAAAAATATTTAATTCAGTTTAATAGACCAGGAAAGCAGTCACACTTCTGCTTTCTTATTTAAAAGGAAGCCAGTCTCTTTTTAGCTGTATCATTTGTGATACAATGGAGAGAGTGCTGGACCTGGACTTAGGAAAATTTCAGACGCTGATGTTCAACTCTGAGGTTTAACTCATTTAAATCTTTATCTGCCTTATATTCTTAATTTGTAAAATGAAAGATAATAACTTCTATCTCACAAGGTTGCTGTGGGAAAAAAATGAGATAATATTTGTAAAGTGCTTCATAAACCTTGGTGATGTTTTTTTTTTCATTCTTGAAAAGAATTATGAGGTCATTAAATGATATATAAGTGCTCATTATGATTATTATTGTTAGCCTTTTCTAATAGTACTTTCTCCTCCTTTGACCTTAATTAAGCAAATATATCTTCAATAGTTTGTTTTTGTTGTGTGTGTTTTCCATCACATTTAGCTTTTTCAGATGCCTTATCCCTTTAGATTCCTACTCCCAAGGGATTTGCATCTTCCCATTCAAATACCAAGACCTCTTGAAAGAAGCTTCTCTATGCTGTTCAAATGGCATGAAAATCTTTGTGTCTACCATATTTTATCTTGCAACCAATAATCTTTCATCAACAATCCATGTTTAATCTAAGAAAGGGAGATGGGGATAGGAGGGTTGGGATGGTGGGGAAGGCAAGTAAAAGAAAGTTTACATTTTTTTCTGTTTTAATTATTAATAATAAATCTAACATGTACATGTGAAACTTATATTTTTGACAATGAGATTTAACATGACATTAGACTAAGGAAATTGCCTTATAGAACAAGTTAAAAACTAGGGAGAGACTATATAGAAGTACTAACCATTTTCATAAGCCTATAATTGCAAATTAAATTAAATATCAATTATAAAATATTAAAGTATTTCTACTTTCTGTGAGAAACATTTTTCCATTCTCCTTAATGCTTGCATATTCCTTTTGGGATACTTTTAATTTACAATAAATGTATCATATCTATATCTCTTATATATACATAGTATTTACATGTTGTTTTCCTTTTATACTACAAAATTCTTGAAAGGACTGTTTTTGTCTTTCTTTGTATCCTTAGCACTTATGACAGTACAGGGCAAAAAGGAAATGCTTAACAAACGTTTGCTGACTTGACTGTTATCCTTTTATCCTTTAGGAAAATGCATAATGAGTCCTATTTTTGTTCTTTTTAAATCATTACTTCTAGTTTTGAAGAAGGGAGAAAATAATTTAAAAGGTCCACATAACATATTTACCAAGGACATGTCCTCTTCCCTGTGTTTGGTTAGTAACATTGGTCTGACCCTGTATCAGTCAGTCCCTTCTGCAACACATCCTTTATGTGATAGAGAACAGAAAAGTTCTCTGGAAGTCTAGTGAAATGGGGTCTCTGATCTCTATCAGTTTCTTAAGGGCAGCAACCTGAATGATTTGTGGTGAACTGTTATTCACTAAATAAAGGAATGCAATCAGTAATGACAAAGTAATGAATATGTGGCGATCACATATTCATCAGTTGTAATATCCAGTGAGGCCACGTTCTCATAGTGTTGAGTGACAAGAGCTCTGAATAGATGCAGTGCAACAAGAAAGCTGCACAGTATTTGAAGTCAGAGGTTCCAGGTTTGAACAATGGCTTCACTCCTTATTAAAATAAAGGAGTTAGAATGGTTGGCTTCTAAAATTCTTTCCAACACTAAATTTATTATCTTGTTATTTACATCTTTAAAAACTCTCTACTTCTTTTTAGAGTTGTGAATAGATTGTAAATTGGAGTAGAAGGAGCCTCCTATATTGAGGAAATAACAATTTTTTTTTTTGGTATTCATATGCATTTGTAATATGACTAGTAACAGTGGAAAGAATATCAATATAAACTACCATGTGCAAAGTCATTGGAGATGAAGGCAATAAAAATAGATTTCCTTACCAAAGGGGAAGGTACATTGAGGGTCATCAATATGTTCTTCACACTATCATGTGTGGATAATGTAGTTTTGTGTATGAATGCAAAAAGGACTTGCTATTTTCTCTGCATAGTGCTCTCCTTCCAGTCTGCTTCATGGTTTATCCATGGTTCTAGAGAGAACTAAGGAGTTGCTTAAGATGCACAGGGGTTACATGATCTGCCCTAAGTTATTCAACAATTGTCATATGCGAACCATGTCATCTTAACTCCAGTGACTCGTAACTTATTTACCATGTTGGTCTACCTCTCTTTCTAATAGTAATATGCTTATATTTCCTTATTCAATTAACAAATAATATCTTCCTTTATGATTTCTAAGGATTAATCAGGCCTCTCCTGGATTGATTATTTTTTCATATTATCAAGTTATTCTTGAGATGGAAGAGACCATAGAAATCTATGTGAAGCTCATTTTGCAGGTGAACTAAATAAGGTACAAGGGTCCACATAAAATGGCATAACATAAGAAGTACCGAATTTAGAGGTATATGACCTGTGTTTGAATTCAGACTTTGTAACATGATAGTTTACACTATTTTGGGAAAGTTATTTCCTTTTTCAAGGTACCAGTTTCTCCATTTGTGAAATGAGTGAGTTAGACTAGATATCCTCAACAGTATTTTCTAAACTCATGTCTTATCCATAGAAGAAGAACCAAAATATAATGTTTTATTTATTGTTACTTTTATAGGTTATATTCTGGAAATAACCCATGTGCTGCTGCTACTCCTCCCCAACCCCATCCTCAAGAACAAAAACAAAAACAAAACAAAATATTGGTACATTTAAAATTTTAACATGAAATGTCCCATAAAATTCAAACTTTCAGTATCTTATATCTGGTCAATTTATAAATCTATGTTGTTATTCAGTCTTTTTTTTCAGCTATGTCCAACTCTTTGTGATCCTATTTGGGGTTTTCTTGGCAGAGATACTGGAGTGTTTTGTCATCTCCTTCTCCAGCTCTTTTTTCAGATAAGAAAACTTATCTGTTAAGTGGCTTGCCTAGGCTCCAACAGCTAGTAAATCTCTGGGGCTAGATTTGAACTTAGAAAGATGTGCCATCCTGACTTGGTGATAGAGCTCAATACTCTATCACTTGTGTCTGCTGCCTTGCTGGTCAATGTATAGCAAATTCTTATTCAGATTTTTAGATTGATGATTTTATACATTTCAATGGTTCTATTTTCCCCACTCTGATATTTGATATATTGAATTAATAATAGTAGTTATCCTTTTTCTAGTGCTTTAAGATTTGCAAAGTGCTTTATTCATTTCACATTATTTTTGCAATGCTTAGAGGTAGAGATGATTATTATTCCCATTTTATACCTGAAGACAATGACACAGACAGAAAGCAAATAACTGCCACTGTCCCAGAACTAGCAAGTGACCAATAAAAGGAAAGAATAATGCCTGACAATATTTGTAAAATTATTGACATAGTGGCTTTAACATAGTAGGTGCTATAAAAATATTCTCTCACTTTGCTTTTTTCTCTCCCTTTATTCAATTCTGTTCTTCCCTCCCTCTCTCCTTTATTCTCTCTTTCCTTTCTTCTTGTTCTTGTTCTTGTTCTAGTTTTTGTTCTTCTCTTCCTTCTCCTCTTCTCCTTTTTTCTCTTTCTTCTCCTCCTTCTTGTCTTTCTTCTTCTCTTTTTCCTCTTCCTCCTACTTCTTTTCCCTTCTTCCTCTTTTTCTTCTTTTTCTCTTCCTTCTTGCCTGTCCTACTCCTTTTCTTCATTGTTACTATTAATATTATCCTATTTATTGAGTGCTTGTGAAAATATTTTGAAAGTAGTAAATTGTTACACAAAAAGCACAAAGTATTGAATGGTAAATGGTGCTTATAGCAGAAACAAATAAAACAATAATCTCTGTGGATTATAGAAATGCATAAAAACTTAAAATCCAAGTAAATTATTCTATTACTTCCCTGTTCTATTTCTGTTTCATTAATATCATATAATTAAGAGTAAGTCAGTACAAAAAAACTACTTATGTTCAAATATCACGGACTAATTGAGAAATGTTAACTAAATGTGATTATTTTATATGTTCTATTTATGAGTTTTATTTTCAATTGTGTCACATAATGGAGTAGAACAAAGAATTTAAAATATTTATCCACCTCAGTAATTCTGTAGCTTGAGAACTATGTGAAATGCATAGTAGGACCTACCATCCAGTTATTTACTGATGATAAAAATGATAAATTAGCCTGAGAAAATACTAAGTGACAAAGGCAGTATTTCATATTACCTTTTCAAATAAATTAGAATTTCAGTTGCCTAATTTATACAAAACTCACTAACCACAGAGTAATGGAATAAGTCAGTCTGAACAGATGAAGTATTTATTCTAGGTTTTCTCTCATTAGAGAAGTTTGGAAAGGCACAGGATGAGTGAGTGGGTGAATAATAAAACAAACTAATACTTTTCTGAGGGAATAGTTGTATATAATTTGTAGAATGTACTAAAGGATCAATAATTACATATTCAATTCTTAATGAGTTGATTATGACTCCCTATATAAGAGAGAGAATTTGAGTTATGGAGGAGGGACATGGTCTGTTTAAGGCAAGATAAATAGCAAGAATACAGCCCATATAGATAAATGAAAGGGGTTTATAACAAAGTTCATTTTGTATTTTCATTTTTAAAAATAAATTCTTGTGTTCAAAAAATTCATCAAATAGTTGCCACCTACTGGCAATAAGGTTTTCCCCATTTAGCAGATTAATCATCAGAAATAAATAATCATGCCACTCAGACTACTTTTGCAGGCTTTCGTGCTTACCTTTTATGTATTCATTTATTTAGCTATTTGTTTATTCATTTATTTTTTGTACCACTATCATGGCCTCACCTATCCAGGCTATGAAACTATCATCCTAAGAAGAGGTATCATAATTTGACTTTTGTTGAATCATTTAAAAGACTGTTTACCCAATGTAAAAAGTACACTAAATCATTGGAACAGTATAGGAAAAGACCTTAAAGATTATCTAACTCAACTTATTCATTTTATATATGAGGAATTTTAGGACCTTGAGAAAGGTCACACAATGAGTCAGTGACAAATTGGAGTGGAGACCAAGATTCAGAACTCCTTATTTGTAAGACTTCAAAGGTTCAGATCTTTCTAAAATGCTGTAGAAGAAAAAAGAACATTAATTTTATCTTCAATTCTGAATATAGAATAGAAATAAGAAATATGCCAAACAAACTACTCCAAGAAAGGCAAAACCCCAGTGTACTCAGTGATTCAAGGAAAGGATGGAAGGGGGGGACTATTTATTCTAAAGATTGATAAAAACCTCTCAAATGTTTTATAGTTGGCAACACTTGAGATGTATTTTGCCAAACATTTTTTGTAACCTCCTGTATAATTCAATAAGAAACCTGATATGAATGTTTCTAATTCATTTACACTTAACTCATTAAAATTTAGATCTGTAACATCTATCTGTAATATCCCAAAAGCCTTTTTCAAAATATTTGGATTCTTATCTTTGATGTAGAAAATCACATTTTACCAACAACAAATGTAACTTTGACCTGGAAATATGAGTTTAAGTCAAATCTTTTCCAGTTCTTAACACAGGAAGTTCAAATGTGCTCTTAAGTTTGGAAAACCACAATCCACAATGGAATCTTTGGTATTTTGTCTCCTTTCAACTGATGCTAATTATCCATTTTATACTGTGCCAAGCATATAGAAACACCCAACTTCACCTTTAGCAAATGATATAATCATGATATTCCAAGTACCCCTTTTAGGGGAGAAGAAATCCATCATTTTCAGTTTTAATATCATTTATTTGGAGAACTGTAATAGAACCTCAACCTGTCAAATCTTCTAGGAATAAATTATTTTGTCTATTTTGTCCAGCTATTCTTCCATAACTAAATGTTTACCCCAAATAAAATATAGGCTTCTTGAAGCTAGTGACTCTGGGTTTTGTATTACTAGTATCTAGTGTAGAGACTTGCATACAATAGAAAGTTTTAAAAGGTTTAAAATTCAATTGTGAGTTTGAATTTAAGAGAATATACAGAGATCTATACATTTGTTTCTGTTTATTTTAATCATTTAAGTAGAAATTTTTTTAACTAAATTAGATACTTCCTGGTTTTCTCAAATAAAAGGGCATAATGTATGTCAATTTTCCCTACTGACTTAGAGTTAACATCATTAATATATAAGTTGAAAGAGATTTTATAGATTAGAAGGTTTAGGGATCTCAGAGATCATCTAGTCTAGAGCTTCTTAACCTTTTTCTACTCATAACACTTTTTCACCCAAGAAATTTTAACATGACTCAGGTATATAAGTATATTAAATAGATTTACAAATCAAACATTTACTGGTAATAAATTTTAAAGAAACTTATTTTAATTCGTTGAGATATATGTATATATACATATATAATTTTATCATTTACTAAATCTGAAAGCAAATTTTGATGTTAATGTATTTGTTTATTTTTACATAAAGAATTAAACCTTGGTGGAATATTTGATACATTTTACTATTGTCCAATTTTTTTTTGCAACCCACACTTTCAGTTACTCAACTGAGATATGTAGGTTAAAGACCCACAGTTTAAGAAGCTTTTATCTCATTCAGTTCCTCTTATTTTACAAGTATGACTAAATATAGTAACTTAACTCCCATTAAGTGAAAAAAAATTACAACCTAGTTCTCCTCATTTCCAATCTGTATTGTTGCCATCATATCCTATTATTCTTAAAATAATATAGAGATTAATTATATATGTATATATACACACACATATATATATACATAAATATATATGTATATATGTATACATATACATATATATAATTATAACTATACCCACTCAGGTATGTAAAGCTACATGGATTTTCACTCTATGACTTCACATAGCTGATCTTAAAATTTTCAGGTCTACTTTTTATATTTTTTTCTGTCTTCTTTCTTTAGGTCAGGCTGTCAACCATTGTTCTTACTACTCTCACTGTGCCTGTAATCCACTGTGGATTTGGTAAAGATAAATTGACAGGTAATAGATAAATTGGTAATAAACAAATTGGAGACCCAGTGAATAGAGCACTGCTCATGCAGTCAGAAAGATGTGAGTTCCAATGAAGCCTCTGGCATTAGATATGGCAGCCTGGGCAAGTCACTTAATCTCTGTTTCCTTAACTATAAAATGGGAATGATAACTGCAAGATTAAAATAATAACACAATCAATATTAAAATAATATCACAATAATATTGTGATGATACTTGTAAAGCACTTAGTACAATGCCTGGTATATAGCAGTCAATATTATAAATGCTTATTCTATTCCATTCTTCATCCCATTACCTGTTTGGAAAATAATTCTTTTTATTCCTATAATAACACAATATAGTGTATAATATACTTTAATTCAATTTATCAAGCATTTACTGAATATTTGCTAAGTGACAGGCACTTTTGTATACACTGGTAATAGAAAAGAAAAATGAAAACTATCCTAATTCATTAAGAATTTACATTCTATAATTAAATTTGAAAATATACAAAGCAAAAAAAAGTGAGGTGTAGGAAGGCACTAATAATTTTCTAGGTGAAGTGGTAGAATATTGGATGATTAGAGAAGTGGGTTGGCAAAGGATTCTTTCTTAAATTGTGGAACACTGTGAGGAAACATTAACTTCTTTCTTACACTCATCTTTTTTGTTCCCTTTCTAGCATAGCTCATGAATAATGAAAATAAGTAGCTTGATCACAAGGCAATCAAGGGTTCATACCAATTACATCGATGTGTTTGGTGAGGAATTCTCTGAACTATAAGGCTCTGGAACACCTTAGCCTGTAAACTTATTGAATAATAAGCTTGATGGTATGGATGAAAGAATTTCAGTTTTCTATTTCCTTACATGTCCTGGCATCAATGTTGGTCAAATTGACTTACTGAGAAGATAGCAATGGTCAGGGATATGTGCAATTGTGCAATTTGGAAAAGTCAGCAAGGTATACAATATTAAGGGAATGTTGAGAGACTGGGAATTCTGAAAAAGTTACCTCATGAACTGCGGCACCCTGAAAAGAATATTAATAGTTACTATTACATTATATCAAAATATTATGGTTTACAGAATCCAAGGTTTATTAGCCATAAAATTTTGATATGTTTTATCAATTCTCAAAATACATAATTTTTTTGAATATTGAACTCTTTTGTGTTCTGTTTTTATATGATATTATATTACCCAATTATAGTATAATCATAACATAATATAATGTGAACATAAAATATATGGTATACTATATCCATGCAATACATTTTATATAATGCAATTGTATATAATTATAATATTGTATTCAGTTACTAAATATATATATATAATTAATTATTACTGTTCTAAGAAAATATCAAAGCTTTATAATATTCACTATTTCACATTATATTATAATTTATTAATGTTAAGATTCATTATAAATAGCTTGAAAATAACTGGAATAATGGAGAGGAAATTACATTCAGTGCCAGACAGATATGGGTTGAAGTCCTGCTTCTGATCTGGGACATCTTTGTGACTCTGGGTAAATCATTTGCTTGCTTAGTGCTCCACGTCAAATCTCTCTATTAGTTGGAGAGTTAAAATTACATAACAATTGCAGATTTACAGGTATAGCATTTCCTCAAAGGAAGTTCCTCATACTAATGAAATCAATGAAATGAAGAAAATGATAGTTTGCTAAATAAATGCCTGTGCTTTATTGGACAACATTTATATCATTTCTTTTGTTAGCTTAGGGAACTTTAAAAAATATTTTGGCTAGGTTCTTAGTATATATTACTCTATTCTAATTTAACAATAAATTAAGCAAAATTAAATTATATGTACATATATTTTGAAACAAAATCATGTTTTATCAAAGTAAATTTAAGATAACTGCTTTCTCAACACCATTATCAATATTATGCTAGTCAAACTCCAAAGCAGTATTGTAGACAGGCAGATTTGGTTTGAAAAAATGGAAGGGTATTTATAACTATTTATATATTTATCTATATCTATCTTCATCTATATCCCTGTGTCTATCTCCTATATCAATGAATCAATATCTATTCTATTTAATCTCTATCATATTTCTTATCACATGTCTCCATAAATATTGCCTGAAATTCCAAAAATATAAGTTGTTCTTTTAGTTTAAGATATTGTTTTGAAAGGAAACTATAAAAAAGATTGTTACAAGTTGACATCTTATAATACATGATTAGATCTTAATATCTTTTTCTAATTAACAAATAAGAAGTTCCTGAAACACATTCCTGAAGTGAAGCAAATTAATTTATTTTGTATAGATTTAAGTTTTAGGAAAAATTTTTCCCCTTACATTTAAGCTTTCATTTCTTCCTTCTAACTCAATTTTCTGGAACTATTCAGAACTCCGTCCAAACTAAAAGCCTTCAATTATTTGAAGACCATGATTCTGTCCCCTCTCAGTCTTTTGTCTAAGTTGACATTTAGCTCTTGATTATGCCATCCAGTATATTGCCTAAACTTTCCAACTATCATTCATGTGCATATTCTATAAATATGCTTTCTAAGTCTTCATTCAAGTCACTGATGAAAATCTTGAATAGGACAAAATAAAAATTATATAGCTTACCACTAACAATCAATTATCAGATTGATAATGATTAATCATTACTAGGACAGTTGATTAAAAGTTATGAATCCACCTAATTGTAATATCAACCAACCCAGAATGTTTTTTAAAGTAGTGTACAAGGTTCTGAAATACTTTCTCAAATGTTTAGCTGAAATCGAAATGCACAATACCCTAAAATGTCCATAATATGGAGAGAATCCAAGTATCTGTCCAGCAACAAACTATGTTTATTGACCAAAGATCAAGCTACTTAATTTCAGAGATTTATTGCTAAACGGTTAGCCACAAATTGATTTTTTTTACAGCCATAACTTACTAATACTAGTAGTTATAAAGGCATAGAAACCATGATCTGTTTCAGTATGAGTAATAGCCAGACCAATACACCTTGAAACCCTTGAAGTATAAATGTGTGCATAGATAATATTTCCCTATCCTCAAGTGTAGTAATCTCATCACAAAGGGAAATATGATATTTTTTAATGAGCAAACATGATTAGCATTTTCTCCTATATGTTGTTTCTTGGATTTCAGAGGATATGACTTATCAGGCTTAGGTAGTCACTTTTATTTTCCATAATTTATTATATTTTATTAACATTTGTTTTATGAGTGTTTTTGTACCATTCTATTCAATATATTGGCATAAAATTTAAATGAATCTTAAAATTTGAACTTAGTTGAAAGTTTTGATTGGCTTTTGTCTCCTTATTAAGTTATAATGATTTCTTGGATATATTTTGTTTGTCCTTCCTCATCTGAATGTATTATTTTTAGTGGAAATCTTAATTTTGCTCTTACAAAAGCAAGGCTATCTTTTATTATTTTCTTATTAATGCTGTTACTTGAACCAGTATGTTTTAGTTATGTTTCAGAGCCTGGTTGTCCTGGAATATGCCTGGAATAGTCTTTCCTCCTCACTTCTGCCTTTTAGTTTAACTTCATTTTTCAAAACTAAACACTAATCTGAACCATTGTATGAGTCCTTTCTTCTCTCCTCTCCCTATGCTGTTAGAATAATGCCTTCTAAGACTTCCTTCTATTTGCTCTGTGTATATTGTATGAATGCGCATTTATTTATATATTTTCCCTCATTCAATTATTCCACTACTTGACTATAGGGGCTATTTTTTTTTTTTTTGCTTTTCTTGTTTTTCAGGTATTTATTACAATACTTGTCACATAGCACTTAATACATGTCTTTTTATTGACTGACAAGAAATAAAAGGAAGCTACAAGCTTAGCAGCTCTTTTTTGCTCCTTTTGCTCTGTCATATGAAAGAATTTGTCCAAAGGAATGGATTTGCAGATTCTTGTTCCTCCTATAATGTATTTTTTTCTTAAAAATTTCATAAACATCCTTTATAAATCATTATTCTAAACTAGTACTGACATTCATTTATAGATTCTTTCAATGGTTTTATTTTCTTCCTTAGTTATATAATTTCAATTTAGCCTTTTATATGAGGCTAAAAAATCTGAACAATTTGTTAGCTTTCTATGTGGCTAATTCAGTTTATTTAACTGCTTTCCTTTTTTCTTCCTCATCAAGAACATGAATGCATTCTGAGAACTATATTTGCTTAAAGATTCCACACTAGTATAATTTTCAGGTTTGTGTTTTTATTTTTTGAACTTTTTTGAAATAGGCTTTCTTAAATTCTAAGATAATAAATATCATTTAGACACTGATTTCTGGTTAACAATTTACTTTCAACACAATATTGTACAATTATCATTCTGGATCAAAATGGTGGATTAGAGGAAGCAACCTAGTCAAACTCACATCAAATTCCCCTTCAAACAACTTTAAAATAGCACCTCAAGTTGAACTTTGAATAAGAGAGCACTTTGAGGCATTTTATCAGCCTAAGAAAACTTGAGATGTCAGCAGGAAAAGTCTGTGACTCTGGGATATTGGCCAATCCAGAGCATAAGTTGCAGCAGCACGAATTGTAGGTCATTAAATCAACTTCAAAGGCATCAGAATAAATTTTGTGAACTCTCATTCCATAGAGAGTTAAAGGGTCTGACAACAGATCAGAAAGAAAGTATAAGAAATTTGTAATTACTTGCTGACACTGAGTATAGCTAGAGCTAAGTGGTAACTTTATAGTCAATATTAAAATCTGGATCACAGTTCCAATGTTAAGAGGAGTGCTTGTCCTTGGCCACAAAGAAGTAGAGGCTCTGGTTGCAGTTCCAAGGTAAAGGGGAACACTAGAGGACCTGGTCACATTCCAGGTCCAAGACAAGTGCTGGCATTTGCAGTTGTAGGAAGAATAGGGACCCTTCCGAGGGAAAGGCCAAATTGTATACCAAAAGAAAAGTCATCATCCTTCTTCCAAAATTTTACCAATTTGGGAACTTATAGATTCTTATAGCTAAACTATGAAAATAACTTCATGATAAAGCCTGAAACTTAACACAATGGCCCACATCTCACCACAGTGAACAGAACCCAACTTTAACATAAAGATTAGAAAAAAATCAAAAAACAACAAAAACTTGTTCATAAAAATGTCATTATAGTGGCAAGGAAGATCAAGGCACCAATTCAGAAAACAAGTAAAGTATCAAAGAAAAATACTAATTGGACACAAACTTATAGAAGAATTAAAGAAACAAATGAGTGGTAGATTAAAATTAGGGAAAGAAATGAGTCTGATGCAAGTAAATTATAAAATGAGAATTAACAATTTGGTAAAAAAAAAAAAAAAGCACAAAATACGGGAGAGAATTATACCTTTAAAAAAGATATTTGTGGGATATTTAGGTGGTGCAATGGATAGAGCACTAGCGCTAGAGTTACAAGAACCTGAGTTCAAATCCAGTCTCAGACACTGACTAGCTATGTGACCCTGGTTAAGTCAATTAACCCCAAATGCCTCTTTAAAAAAATAAAAACAGCATTAAAAATCATTTGCCCAATAATAAAAAGAGGCACAAAACTCATTAACGAGAACTCCTTAAAATCAAAATAGGTCAAATGGAGTGAGGAAATACAAAAATTTACTGAGGAAAAGAACTCCTTAAAAATTTGAATTGGGCAAGTGGAAGCTAATGAATCCATGATACTTAAAGAAACAATAAAACAAAGTCAAAAGAAGAAACAAAATAGAAGAAAAAGTGAAATATTTCATTGGAAAAGCAACTGACTGGTAAAATAGATCAAAGGCAGATAAGTTAAGAAATTCCATGATCAAAAACAGAGCTTAGGCATTATATTTCAGGAAATTATAAAGAAAAGTTGCCCCAATATCTTAGATCCAAAGAATAAATCAAAAATTGAAAAAAAAAATCCATCAATCACCTCTTAAATAAGTTCTTTAAATGAAAACTCCCAGAAATATCATAACTAAAGTTCCCATGTCAAGGAGAAAATATTACAAGCAACTAGAAAGAAATTCTTCAATATGATGGAGCTATAATCATAATCACATGAGATTTAGCAGTTTTCATATTAAAGGAGCAGAAGATTTAAAAAATGATTTTCTAAAAGGCTATAGAGCAAAGATTACAATTAAGAATAATCTATCCAGCAAAACTGAGTATAATCCTTCAGGAAGAAAATAAATATTAATAAAATAAAGGACTTTCAAGAATTACTGATTAAAAAGATAAGAGGTGATTAGAAAATTTTATATTCAAAAGCAAAACTCAAGCGAATCATAAAAAGGTAAAAATTAAAGAGAAATTATGAGATTCAACAAAGTTAAACTGTTTACATTCCCATAGGACAAGGTGATACTTATAATCCATTATTCATTTTTTGTCTCTGTTTTATCTCTGTCGGTGTTTGTCTCTCTTTCTCTGGGTCTCTCTCTGTGTCTTTCTGTCTCTGTGTTGTTGTCTCTGTGTCTGTGTCTGTCTGTCTGTTTCTAATAAGGAAATTGGATAGCAAAGATATTTTTAAAGGAGGTGGGATGATAAAAAAAAAAAAAAAGAACGGCAGATTAAGGGAAATGAGGTCAGAATCAAAACAGACTTTTGAGGAAATTCAGAGTAAAAAGAGAGGGAGAAGAATAAACAAGAAAACAGGAAGGAGATAAATATACATACATTAATGAATGCATCAATGTGAATGTGAAAGGGATGAAGCTCACCCATAAAACAGAAGTGGATAGGAGAATGAATTAGAAAACAGATTCCAGAGCATCTAGGTGGTGCAGTGGATAGAACACGAGACCTGAAGTCAGGGGGACCTGAGTTCAAATCTAGCCTCAGACACAATACTTCCTGACTGCATGACCCTGGGCAAGTCACTTAATTCAAATTGCTTCAGGAAAAGAAAAAAAAAAAAAAAAAAGAAAACAGAATCCAACAAATTGAGATGTTGATACTAAAAGAGACATAGTATCAAAACAAGGACTGAAGCAGAATCTGTTATGCTTCATCTGAGAGAGAAAAAAAAAGCATAATCTCAGACAAAGTGAAAGCAAAAATAGATTTCATTAAAATCTATAATTATAGAATCTACATTTTGATTAAACAATAAAGTAGAATAAAATGATTATAGTAAGTTTCTCTGATAAAGAGCTTTCCTCCCTCAAATATATAGAAAGATTGAATCAAATTTATAAAAATAAAAGCCATTCCCCAATTTTTAAATTGTCAATTGTCAAATTGTTAAGGTATATGCCAATGCAGTTTTGAGAAGAAGAAACAGAAATTATATTTTTTCATATGAAACAATCCACTATTGGTTAGAAAAGTACAAATTAAAAAAAAAAAAAAAACCCTGTACTACCTTACATCTATTAGAAACAACAAATGCTGGAATGTATGTAAGAATATAGGCACATTAATGAGCTGCTGGTGGAATTGTGAATTGGTTCAACCATCCTAAAGAACAATGAGAAACTATACCAAAAGGACTATAATTTTTTGCAAAAATTTAATCAAAGGAAAAGGAAAATAACCCATATGTACAAAAATGTTTATAGCAATTCCTTATATGGTGGCAAAGAATTAGAAATTGAGGTGCATTTGTCAATTGGAGAAAGTCTGATCAAGCTTGTGGCATATGATTGTGAGAAAAGACTACTGTACTATAAAGAAATGATGAGGGGGGATGGTTTTAGGGGAAAAACAGGAAGATTTATATAAAGTGATGGAAATTGAAGTGAACAGAATTGTAATTGAACACAGTGACAACAAAATTTTACATGATGATCAACTGTGAAAAACTGCATTATTCTGATTGGTGCAATAATCCAAGAAAATTCCAAATGATGCAAGATGAAAAAAATTATATACAGTTTCAGGAAAAAAAAAGAAACAAAGTGATGATCTTGCATTGCTAATTGAAGTCGTTTTCTTCTTTTATTTTTTCCTGCTTTTTTTTTTTTTTGCAATATGGCTGATACAGAAATATGTTTTGCATGACTTCACATGTATAATTGATATCATATTACTCACCTTTGTAGTAGATGAGGGAAAGGCAGGAAGAATGGAAAACATTTAGAACTCAAATTTTTTAAAAAATGAATTATAAAAAATAAATATTTTAAAAATTGTTTAAAGTATTATTATTTTGATTTTACAGATGAGAAAAGTTGAAGGATTTGTACAAAGCCACTATGCTAATAAATGGTAGACTGGTACTCAAATACAGATCTTTTGATTCCTAGTTTAGAGGTCTGTAATAAATATATAATAATAATAATAAATATAATAAATAGTATAATAAATATGTAGCCTAATTATGCTTTATTGTGAGTATGGTCAATATTCATTTTTTCACTATTAGTAGTTCTAGGACAACATCCCTGTTCTGCAAAGTTTCCTTTGTTTTCCATTGTGCCAACCAATTCTTTTTCATTCAACAAGATTAAATCAAGCACCTTTTCCCTTTGTTGCTTTCTCTTTATCTTTTGACAGATAAAAACTATCAGGGAGTTGAGCCAAGAATCCATCAAATGTTCTACTATTAGCATCTTGGAATTCTAGATTGATGTAACAAATTATCAAGTGATTTTATCCTTTGTCTGTTGATCGGCTTGAGAAATAGTCCTTGGTAAACTTAGAAAATGTTATTCTGTTATTCAACATTGTTGACTTCGGGAAAAAAAAGGAAGCTTTTTAACAAGAGGGGAATCCTTCAGAAAACAAAAACAAAACAAAAATATATGCTGTGTACTAAATAAGGAAACTACATAGAAAGAATGTCAAGAAAAAGTAAAGAATATAAAATGGCTTAATTTTATTTCATTCTCTCCCAAAAGAAATAAAAATAGTTTTGTACATTGTATAAACTTGCTTTTTATTGGCAAGACTTATAGTAAACTTGTTATTCTCAAACTGCCATTAATCAATTCTATTTTTTTCTTCAAAACAATTTTAGTGTAAAATTGATGGAAGGGGGAGGATTCTGGGAAAATGGCAAAGTAGGTTGGTAAATTTCAAGTTCTCCAGATTTCCCCCACAAATAGAACAAATCTGCACCTCAGGGCTAATACAGACTATCAAAAAATCAAGAAGACTTGAGGCAGAACAAAGATTCTCCTGCTACAACCTAAGAAAATCTGAAGAAAGACCTTTGGCCAGGGATTAACACCTGTGAAGTGCAAATATCTCTGGGCTAACTTTAACAAAAACTCAAGTGGGGATCTCTCAGGTTAGCTGGATGTGGCTGAAGTCTCAGCAGGAACCAGAGACTTTCACCTCCTGAACTGTTTATGGAGTAGGGTTTGAGTCCTGGAAAACCGAGTGAACTTTGGCAAATTGGGAATGTGCTTCAGAGTTATGGACATGGGCCTTAGGGCACCTGCACCTGGTGAGAGCAGAAGCAGCAGGGCAGAGATACTTCTGGCTGCGGGCACTTGCAGAAAGGTGGAGCTCTTGGTTTGGGGTTCCTAGTCAAAGAGCAGAGCTGAAGAGATTAGGGCACCACTCCCCATGCCATGATTAGAGGGGCTTCTTATTAAAAAAAAAATGAACTGGCAAAGAAGAAATAATCTAACCATTGAAACATATTATGAGAATAGGAAAGAACAGAATTCATTTTCAGAGGAAGACACGTTAGTGTTAAAAAAAAAAAAAAAAAAAAAAAAAAAAAAAAAAAAAAAAGCTTCTATCCCAAAGGGCAGTGGGGCAGTGTGAAAGAGCTTCCCACCCAGAGAAAACTCAAAAAAAAAAAAAATCTAAAAATCAAGTGAGAGACATTGAGGAAAAACAAACAAACAAAAAAAAAATAAAAACTATTCAAGAAAAACAAGATTATGAAAAAAAAAGTTAACTAACTAGAAAAGGAGGTACAGCTTCTCAAAGATGAAAATAATGTTTTGAAAATTAGAATTGGATAAGGGGAAGCCAGTGATGTTATGAGAGACCAATAACAAAACAGATTATAAAAGATGATTATAAAACATGTTCTATAAAATAGAACAGAATGTGAAATATAAGAAAGTCGACATATCTGGAGAACAGATCAAGAAAAGAAAATATAAAAATAATTGGACAACCAGAAAGTGGTAATTAAAAAAGAACCTTGACATAATAATGCAGGAAATAATCCAAGAAAATTATCCTGGAATGATTGATAGAACAGAGCCATAGAGCCAAGTGGAACCCTAAACCCTCTGTCTTTTCTAGCCCTTCTTTCTAAATATTATCATTATGAAGGACAAACCAATTTTGTTCCTCTTCTTAAAGTTCTCCATGGGGATTCTATTGCCTCCCTTAGTGTCTCTTCCCAGTTTACAATCCCACAATAAAAATTTAAAAGTCCTTCCTTATGTACAACTGAATGTCTTCTACTTTCCTTTATTTCTTAATAGCTGCATCTTCCAGAAATGGAACATCAAATGGTCTCTTCTAGTTCTAGATGATAGAATTATGATGATAGACTGCAGAGAACAGCTGTTCTTGGCCTTTATTTGATAGATGAGGAAAACAAAGCCCATATTAAGTGACTTGTCTAAGTTCATACAATAAGTTTTTGAGTTGGTGCTTGAATCCAGATACCTTGACAATAAGTTAAGGCTCTTTCTCTATACAATATGACAAATGACTGAGAATCATTGGTTGTTAGCCACAAGGAATACATAGGAACGTTGCAAAAATTAGTTTAAACAAAGAATCAATCCAAATATAGGAAAACATAAATGAAAAGGATACAATTGGATCATAGGGTAAGAAATGTCACAAAGGAAAAATTTGTCAAAGGATAATGAGACCTCTCTGGGTCAGAAAACAGGAAGTATATTCCAAGTAAAACTTAGTTACCTATTCTGTCAGTTGAAATTTTCTCTTATGCTCACCAGAGTTTAGGATTTCCAAATTGCACATTTTAGCTTTGGGGTGTGACTAGCTTTTCAAGACCTGGATTATTTCAAAAGGATATTTGATAGGGCAATGATGTATACATTACAAAAACACATTTACTTACACTATTTTAGCACATACAGTAAATGGAAAATTTATCTCCTCCTCACATGTTTTTAGAGAGTAAGTGCAATAATAATGAATGAAAAAAAGAATTCAATATTAACAAGGAGGACTAAAAGCACAAACTTCTATATATTTCTTATTGATGAATTAAAGGTTAGTATTTTCTTTCCACAGTTATTTCCACATACATTAGTAATGTTTAGGAAAATGCATTTAGGGTAATTTGGAAAACTTTGATTGTTTTTTTCTTCAATTTCTATAATTTATTCAGTCAATAAACAATTATCTTGTAAGGATTAAAGGTTGACTATGTATTCTAAGCATTAACCTAAGTTCTAGGGACACAAAGAGAGGCAAAACCAATCCCTTCAAGAAGCATACCTTCTTTATATAAAGACATAGGTGGATTCAAGATGTATGCAGAGTAGAGTATAATGTCTTAAAGGAAGGCTTTAGTACCTGGACCAATCTAAAAAGGCCTCTTATTGGACATACCATTTCAACCTGAAGTCTTATAAGAAGATACTCAATCAAAACAAAACAAAACTGTATTAAGAAGCTACTATGTGCACTAAGTATTGTAAAGAAAAAGAAAGGGAAGTTATTCATTCCCTACTTGAAAGGAAATCACAATGTAATGAAGAAAAGACATGCAAACGATCATGGATTAACAAGAAGAATACAGGATAAATTCAAGATAATAAAAGAAAGGCTCTAGAAATAAAGGGTGTTAGAGGAGACTTCTTGTACAATCTAGGATTTGAGCAGGGGCTTGAAGAAAGTTTGGGAAGTCAAAAGGCAGAGATAAAAAGGATTATTGTGACAATAAGGGACAATCAGGGAAAATACCCACAGACTGAGATATACGGTTTTATGTAACCAATAGTAAGGAGGCCAATGTCACTAGATTGTATAGTAAACAATGACTGTAAAATATAAAAAAGACTAGAAGGACTAGTGGAGGAGGAAAATTGGAAGGGATTTGAATACAAAACTGGCTGTTTTAGAGTTGATTCTGGAGGTTATAATTGTTATTTGTCCTTCATTTTCAGAGAACTAGTGACATCATAGATGATATGTTGGCTTGTGTATGAATTGGATTTAAGCGAGCCAGAGTTGTAGGAAGTTCACAGTTACCCTGTATCTTCCAGCACCATTGGAGTTCAGCAGCAAGACAAAAGTTAGGATGATTTGCAATGGGTTGGGATATAGAGGATGAGCTTGACATCCTTGAAGTTTAATCAAACTCTAAAAGTTCTACAGTATTTCCTTCAGCTGCCTTCATCACTTTTAAGCCACAGGTGAGAGGTCAGTTTGGAATATACTGAGTTTATAGGATATCCAGTTCAAGAAGCTCACTAAACAGTTTGAGATGTGATAATGGAGGTCAGCAAATAAAGCTAAAGAGAAGTGGGT
This sequence comes from Sminthopsis crassicaudata, assembly GCF_048593235.1. Taxonomy (NCBI): domain Eukaryota; kingdom Metazoa; phylum Chordata; class Mammalia; order Dasyuromorphia; family Dasyuridae; genus Sminthopsis; species Sminthopsis crassicaudata. The sequence goes on along the minus strand of NC_133617.1, from coordinate 132,395,947 downwards.
ATTAAGAAGAGGGTCATTAATTCTAAGAAGAGGTAGAGATGGAGACTATTTCATAATGTAAGATAGTGGAGTTAACCAGTATAAAGCCACAGGCAAGAGGTAACTCAAAGCCTTTCCACTGTTAATGGAAAGATGTTCACAAGAGATATTATTAGAGCAGAAATGATAAGATTTGATAGCTCATCAGATATATGTGGTGACTAGGAGTAAATGGATGCAGGAGAATGTTGATGTCCTCAATAATAATAGAAAAATTGAGGAAAGGGGAAGGAAATGTAAAGAGTTCTATTTTGGGCATGTGAAGTTTAAGTTGCTTATTGGATATCCAATTTGAAATACTCTAAAAACATTAGTGATATGAGATGGTAAGTTTCTGAATGAACATAAGTCCAGACATACATATGCATATATGCATAATAAATATCTGTACTCACACATATATATGCCAATACAAATAGCACTTATTATATTTGTATACATGTGTATATCTACCCATATATGTGTGTATATATATATATATACACACACATATATATATACATTTTACACATATATACATATACATATATGTATTATTGAGATGGTAAAGATGGTAATTGGACCCATGAAAACTGGAGTCAATCACTCATGATGGTGAAAAAATAAGGCATAGTTCAATCCAAAAGTGGATAGCAATGTAGAAAATCAACATCAATTTTAAGCCTTTTCCTTTCTTAGTGACTCTATTTGAACAAAAAGATAATAAAAATGAACTTTCCTTCAAGAAAAAAAAAAGTTAACACTTTCCCTATTATAAGGTTAAGATAGAGTGAAATTCATTTTTTCTTAGAGAAGTATGGTGTATTCATCATCCAGAGCTTCTGCCTTATGTCTTCATGGTGCCCTCACCTTAAAGAACTTCCATATATACTTGCTTATTTCTTCCTCATATCTCTGTGAGGAAGATCATATAATTAGTCCCATTATGGATCACAGAGTTAGAGGAAAGGACAACCTTGGTCTGAACCCCTCTAATTTTACAGGTGAGAAAAATGAACTTTAGAGAGATTTTCCATTGGTCATATGCTTCATAAATAGAACTGTTCAGTTTCAGATCTAGATTTTTTTAAAATTGTAAATGAGAACCATGGAGACCCATTCTTCTAATGGAAACAGCATGTGACCTCAAGATACATACTTAACTGTATAGCAGTCATTTTAATCAGATCATAGCTTCATACAGATATAGTGTGATGTGGTAGATAGGAAGTCAGGAAGACTGGGGTTTCAATTCTGCCTCTAATAATTTACTAGCTGTGTGATCCTGTGTAACCAACTTAACCTCTGTGTTTCAGAAAGTGCTTAGTACTTAACTAAATTGTTGGTGACTTTCAGTCTTAAGTGGTTTAGGAAGTTCCCATAGCAAGAATACTGAGGAAATCTTAAATTGTTTCCCTGTGACATCCTGATGTACAGGGATACCCCTTAGGCTATTTGGTATTCTGTGTAGTAACAGGAAATTCCCAGGTTCAGGATTAGAATCACTATGGTAGAGCAGTGTAATGAATGGTACAGTGAATCTGTTCCATAGATCATTTATATAGCATAGTTTAGGGATTAGGTTTTATATGTAGTAGAAACACACCACCTTCCCATTCACTTCTAAATAACTGAGATGATAGCTTTGACTTAGAGCTTTGTCTCTTCTTTAAAATGTCATTATTCCTGAAATAACAAGTTAACCCCCTACCAATAATTTATTTACACCTCAGTGTATATGAGTTTACTGTATTCTTTTCAGAAAGCTTATTCATATTAGAAAAAGGAGAGAAAATATGAAATGTACCATATGCATGTAATATTGGGTAGAGAAAGAAAGGGAGAAAGATACTAAAAGTGAGTAATTCCAGAGGCAGAGATTATACTCTTTTACTACATAAGCAATTTTGAGTAAATTAGCTTGGCTTAGCACTAGTATCCAGATATTCTTTTGCCTCTTCTTACTTGCCATGACCTAATGTGCTACACAACTCAGCTACCTGCATTCCTAGAATGGTTGACTTGACTTGTATGACCTGTGGTCTCTCATGTATTCATTATTCCTGTAATTTCATTTTGTCAGATTCATTCAAAGAATTTTAAGACCTGCTGGCCTCTATCTAAGGATTCTAATGCATTTTATAAATATCAATTGGTTATTTTAAAATTGTGATATCCTTATGAGCATCAGGGACATTACTCAGCAACCAGAAAATAAAGTCAGAGAAATCAAAGATTTATTCTGTATCATGCTTAGAGCATAATGGACCCAGGAAAAACATTGCTTTGGATTTAACTCTAACAATATGTTGTTAAAGAACACATGGTAAATCATTGAAAGAGCCAAGAATTGACCTCAGGAGGCATGGTTTCTAGTTTCCTGACCAGAAAACCACATCTCTTTCTTATCAAGTCAATAGAACATTTTTAAGCAAAACATCCCATAAGACTTACCTCCTGTTAGCATGATGGCACATTTGCACATACAGTTGTCATTATCAGCATCTTTCGTGCTAAAATCTGCACCATGTAAGATTAGACTACTCTGTTTTCCTGCTGTCCCACTGTGGCCCTTTAAATACAACCTAAAAGTAGAAGAAAGAAAAAATCAAATAAAACTTTCAACTAGACACAGCCGTTGTCATATTGATGACTGATTATGTTATTCAACTTTTCATTTCCTTTCTACTCTGAACACTTCATTCAGATCATGGCAGTTTCTGAAGAATTAAAAATGAATATCACCTGGAAGGCAAAAAAGAAGTGCACAGTGAGCATGAACAAATTGTAACTCATTAAAAAGAATTGTGAAGAACCCATATTTACAGATGTCATCAAATAAATGTTATCATAAAGAGAAATGGAGTTTAGAATGAGAATAAAGAATAACCAAAGAAGAGTCTGTATGTATTACAAGTATTCTTGATTTGATATGAGAAAATAAAGAAGGGTAAATGAACCTTTTGTGATGGATTTTGGGGAGGATATGGAGTAGAGTTGTACAGGATGAACAGGTATAGATGCCTTATTATCTGTGTCACTGAAGGAAATAACCATATTGCTGATATTTTGGATACATGCTACCGTGTTTCCCCGATAATAAGACACTGTCTTATTTTTTTTTTGGACAGAAAAACACCAGAGGGCTTATTTTCAGGGGAGGGCTTATTTTAATGAACATTGACAGCAATTTTAATAAACAGGTAAATGTGAATAAAAAAATGTACCTTTATTCAATAATGATCGTATCATCTTCTTCAACAACATCATCATAAGTGTCCGTACCCTGAATTCAGTCCTGGATGTCTTGCGCCTCCATTTCCTTCAGAAGAAGTGGACCCAATCTGTCATGTCCAGCAATATCACTGCTGCAGCTCTGATTGGATGCAGCTCAGAGCGCGGCATGTGCTTCATGTGGAGGGGGGGGAGGAACGGGGACGACGGTGCATACAGAGGGTACCATAATGTAGTGTGTAGCGCAGGGGATCACCTTCACTACAGTAGCAATCTCAATAGGGCTTATTTTCGGGGGAGGGCTTATTTTAGAGGAATCTTACACAGTAAGGGGAGGGCTTATTTTCGGGATAGGTCTTATTATCGGGGAAACACGGTATTATGAAAGATAGTAAAAACAGATTATTACACAATAGCCAACTTTGTTGTGATATATTTGTCCTTATCTTTTGCTGGACTGGTCCTTGTACAACAGCCATTTAATATGTTACTATTATTGTCCTCAAAATCTTTGCTTTTTATTAGAACCTAATAGAAGCTATACAAATATTGTGCTTGAGAATATATGGCTATATCCACATCCCAGAAAGACTCCAAAGTACATGTATATATTAGATATCATAGTAGTAGAGCAAAAGTTACCATACTATATTGAATATATATGATATAGGAGTAAGAACTTCAGTTGAAGTTTTATCTATGGCTGTGTGACCACAAGCAAGTCACTTATCCTCTAAGAACTCTACTCAATATCTGAGATAATAAATTGAAGAGCATTTGGAGAAGAGGAAGTTTCCTCAAGGGCACTGAAATCATATGCCTATCACATAACTTCTGATCCCTTTACCAAAAATAGCAATTTTATGAAATTATATAGCAGTTGATAAACATTGTAATATGTTTTTGATAAATTCTATTTAACTCATATTTTTCCTCAACTATCCCTTCCTGGTGTCTCCCAGAAAGCCATTGCATGTTTAAAAAAATAGTATATTTTAAATTAAATAAACAAATGCTATTTGGGGGAGTGGGGATAGAGATGCAGGATAATTTTTTTACTCTTTTTTTTTTCAACTAAAAAAAATAAAAAGAAAAAAGAACAAGAACTAAATCTTATATAGACTTTATATATTACTAATAGCCAAGTAGTACTTTGTACACAGTAGGATGATAAACGTAATTATTTTTATTGTACTTTATCACTCTTTCATCTCCAGAAAATATAAAGCAAATTCTTGATACAAAATGATTTTCTGTTTTTAGTCATTGATGCGTTCAACATAGCTCCCAGATTTCTATCCAACTACCCTTTCCTTTGTTAACTTAATTACCATGATAATTTTTTTTTTTTTTTTTTTTTGCCGAGGTAGTTGGGGTTAAGTGACTTGCCCAGGGTCACACAGCTAGGAAGTGTTAAGTGTCTGAGATCAAATTTGAACTCAGGTCCTCCTGACTTCAGGGCTGGTGCTCTATCCACTGCACCACCTAGCTGCCCCTGAAATGTTTCTTTTTAATGTTTTCTTATTAAATTACCTATCCCTGTATATCCATAAATGAGCCCTCAGTCCCCATTCCATTATCTAGACTTCCAGCAAATTCCATTATGATCACTGAAGAATGGAGCCCCAGAAATGATCTTTCAAAGTCACTATTGCATTAGTATTTTATAGTAGATGTGCATATTTAACTCATCAATACATATGTTATCTAATTTCCTTGTTTTACAAGATGAGTAGTACTCAAAACATTCCCTTATTTTATTTTTATTCTCATTTCAAGTAATATCTTTGCTATTATTGCTGACTACTGGACTTCCACTGAATGCCCAGTGCATTTATCCAGTGAAGAATACTGCAGGTAGAAGGTACTAAAGTGGAGGAGACAGGAAGAATTTCCCAGCATGTATCTCTTTATTTACTAATTTATTTGAAATCTTCTCCTTGCTCAATTACTAACCTCTGGGCATGTATTCAAAATACAAAGATATTTTAAGTAAAATCCAGTAGCTAAAATTATTTCTAAAGAAAAAATAATAGCCTGGGAGAGAATGCCAGACCAAAATAATAAATACTATAACATGTCCATCATGACATTTTTAGAATAGAAAGAGGGGAAAAAAAGATGCAAGACAAGGAGTCTTCATAGAATATTTCACTTTTGATATTTTATGTATTCACTACCTGGAAATATAGTAGACATTTAAATATATAAAATTATAACTCTATTTGAATTTCAATTTAGTCATAAAATCTTATCCTACAGTATGAGAATAACAAGAGATTCTGTTATTATTGATAGGCTATTTATATAGGCTATTTATATACTAGTAAAATTAAGGGTATGTTGGAGTCAGCTCCAACCACTTTGCAAGAATTAATTATTAAATTATCAAAGTGAGAATCTAGATCTCCTTAGCAAGTATTATAATTAGGGCTTGGATTATTGAATTTTTGAACATTTTAAAATAAGAAATTTGCAGAGAAAGTATTAATAATGCATAATGAATGGAAAAACATTATTCATATATATATATATATATATATATATATATATATATATATATATTTTTTTTTTTTTTTTTTTTTTCTTTCAAGTGAGCTTGTTGTAAAATATTAGCCAACACACCATTTGGATACAGGCCATGATTGGGAATTCTAGTGAAGTATACACTACCAACACAATTCAGTACTTTCTTTACAACTTATGGATTGTTGTTGATATTTTTTAGTGTGTGTGAGAGAGAGAGAGAGAGAGAGAGTGTGTGTGTGTGTGTGTGTGTGTGTGTGTGTGTGTGTGTGTGTGTGATGGATCAGTTGGGCAATCTGGAAGAGACCTTTGACCTCTTCTTAAAATAGCAATCTTTTAAAAATTATTATTTTAAGGCCAAACTCTGGTTGCAGGTAGAAATGTATTTTTCCCCTCCAATTTCATACGTACACCTGAAATCTATCCCAAACTCTTAGACACTGAGTTAAGAATTCCTATTGCATAGTGTTATCTAGGGCCTTGATAGATTTAGTGACCTGTTCAGAGACACACAGTCAATACTTAACCCAAATCTTCCTAGCTCTGAGTAGTAGTCAAGCCCTCTGCACTGCCTCTCTATATTTTCCACATAATTTAATGAATTTTTTTATAACAGTCATGATTTACCCATTTCTAATTATTCAGAACAAAACTTTGTATCTAGTTATCTGTTCCATGTAAAGAGAGGGTCAAGTACAAGTATTTTACCTTGTGCAATAAAGAGAAAATTAAGATTATTTTTTATCCAAATGGCATGAAATATATATATATATATGTGTGTGTGTGTGTGTGTGTGTGTGTGTGTGTGTGTGTGTGTACCTCCACTATCTTTAGTTGCTTAGTCCATACATCCAATAGCCTGTTATATGTGATGATGCAAAAATGCTCTTTAAATCAAACTGGAATCCACAAAATTATATGCCACTAAAAAGAATACCTTAGCAAAAAATGTTCCTCCTTCACACTCTCATTTTTGTACACCCTTTTTCAGTCGGTGTAGACGTGGCTTAAATGAAAGATGATGTGTTATGAGATACAAACCACACATTCACTCCAGAGCAAAGCAGCTGGCTTAATGACAGACAACAGAAAGAAGCTGCCAAAATTCTGCTACACACAAAATTGGATGTGACCAAGCAAACCGCCAAAAACCAGAATCATGGTATTTGACCCTTTCAGCACAGTCTTCTTAATTAAGAAAAAAAAATATTTATGAGCGTATAGGGCCAATGACTCTGAAAGTCAATTTTTTTTCTTCATTGGTTTTATAAAATTCAGAAAAAATACATGTATAAAAGGGATACAACAGGTGATTCTACCTTCTTGTCATCCCTGATTCTTTCATAATGTATGATAAAATCAAGTAACATCTTTTGTTCATGTATTACATATGAAAGAGGCATCTTGGCATTGTCACTACATATCCAGCCTGAGTTAAGAAGACTAATCCTGTCTCTGATACATAGAGGGTGCATCTTGAGCAAATCACTTTAACTTCTCTGTGACCCAAAAAGCACTGTAATACTATAAATTGTAGAGCAGATACTGACCTATATTGGTATGTGTAATGTCCTCATGAGAGTCTCTATGGCACTGTAATAAAAGATCTGGTCAAAATAGAAACAAACAAAAATGACAAGTATAGAGAATAAGTAATCAAAAAAAGTTTTCAGAATGAATTTTTCCAATAGTGAGTTTATAGGAGCAATTATTTTGCACTGGAAGAAAACCATAAAAATCTTCTAGTTCCAGTCCCTCATTTGTAAATTAAGAAACTGAGGTACACAGACAAGAGTCCAAAGATAAAGTAGGCACTAGCAGGAATTGAATCCCAATCTTCTCTCTCGAAATCCAGTGATTATTCAGCTAAATACTATCTCCTAAGCTACTATGACTACAATAGAGTCTTTTTAAATAAATGAAGTATTTATACTTGGGATGATATACTTTTTTTTTCCTCTAATACAATAAGCCTGCAACCAAAACCCATTTCCTCCTGTGATTTTAATCTTTACATTAAGGACTGCCATATTGCTTACATATTCAATTCTCACTAGCACTTTCCTTCTTTACCCAAGTAAATGGAAGTTGTACTAGGACAAATTATCTTTTAAACAGTAAACAAATGCTCAAATTTATGAACTCCAAAGTCTTAGGTAATGACAAGTCAAGCAGATTTTTGTTTTAGCTCTGTGAACTCTTTCTGCTACTATATGGAACTAGTTTGTCATTTTTTACAATTATTTAAAATTACCTCCGTGCTTCTCCTTCAGGGCCTGGTAGCAATGACTAATGTTGACAGGACTTGGTGACATGGTCGCTTATAAATACTTTGTTCAGGAACATCTCTAGTTCCTCATGTCACATATAAAGTGTGACAGACACTAAGTGTAACTGTAGAATACATGGCATTTTACAATGTTGCATTCAAAAAATAAAATTTTATCCACAAAGAAGTAATGAAAAAATTCATTCCCCATGGAGATATGGGGAGACTATAGGTACAGAACATTTAATATACTGTCAGATTCAGCTGATGTGTTGATTAGCTTAGCCAAATTGATTTCTAGTCACCGTCTATTTTCTTTTTCTTTTTTTTTTTCTATTACAAGAGGCAATTCACTGAGAGAGGGGAAGGTTTCATTCATTCATTCATTCATGAATATGTAAGTAAAAAATGATGATAAGTAAAAAAGTTGTCATTAACTGTGCCTAACTGAGCCTTGTTTAATCACTTTATGTCTCAATGAAATTACCATAAATATTTAATCACTTTATGTCTCAATGAAATTACCATAAATAATCAGAATAACCACTAAAGTAGAAAGATTAAGTGATCAAGGTCACACAGGTAATATATAGTGAGATTTTCCACTTAGTTCCCCTGAGTTCAAATCTAGTACTTTTTCATTATACTATATTGATTATTCTCATAGAAACATTGGTTAATCCAATGGTTTTTGAAAATCAATGTGAAGCTCTTTATAATACTTTTAGTACTGAATTGAATAATGGATTAAATTTAAAATGCAGGAAATTTATCATTATGGATAAACAACATTCTTTTACTTTCTCTCAACATAACTTCTCAGATTTTTGCCAGATATAAAAAGCATTCATTATGAAAGGATGCTGATATTGACTGAAATAGTTTATGTAAAGAGATAGTTCACACTTATAAGCTTTTAAATACAAATAATTAGATTATGTTTTATAACTAAAATTGAACATTTTTCTGATTTTGAAATGTGTTAAATGTCATTTTTTCTTAACCCCCTCAAACTGTATTATAGTGCATTGATTACAGGGCTAGAATAAGTTTGTCATTGTCAGAAGAGAAAGATTTAAAGAAATATCTTATGGAATAACACATTGAAATAAATATTTGAGAATCTACATGAGAATATTAAGATTTATTATAGGATCTATTTTAAGAGATGTGTTTTTTCTTTTGGGAAATTCACACTGGAAATGGTCTAGCCATTGTTGGAATACTATTTCAAAAATTTTTCTTCCTTATCACAGGAAAAGAAATTTGTTTTAAGATACCAAATCTTTAGATGATAATAACTTTGGTTGAAAGATCTTCTATATATTTGTATATCTGTGTGTATAAGACATGTACTATGCATTTTGATTGCCTGTAGGAGATGACATGACAGAGATTCTTCTGTGGTGGCAGCTCTCAGTTTATTTCCAAGGAACTGTCAATGTTATAAAAATGAAGATAGAAATGGCTATTTATTGCATGATGCAGTTTATGGAATTATTACAAAGTGCTTGGTTGTATTGTGAGACAAAATAACACATTAAGTCAGCACTAGATTGAAATAGTCGAAAGGCAACCTCAGGCTTCAGTAATTGTAGCATAGTGCTAAAGATAAGGAAATGAGAAATCCTTCTTGCTCTGCCTTGCTCATATCACCAAAGCAAGCTGATTATTTTGGGAACAATCTGAATTTTAGAAAAAAATGCTATTTTGTAGATTTTAGCTTGTCATTTCCAGAATCAGTCTCCACTTCAGTTGCAGGACTTGCTAAATCATGCTTCTTTCATACTTTCCATTCTCCTCATCCACCTTCCTCTAGAAAACCTGGATTCTGCTCTTTCTCACATGAATCCTAGGCTCAGACAGAAGAGGCCCAGAACCAGGTCTCCATCCACATGACTTCTCAGTCATTTTCAATCTATGTTGGCGTTCCCATACCCTCTGCCCTCTAGTGTTCTTTAGGTGCTGTCTTTCAGATTAAAGTGTAAGCTGCTAGAAGGCAGAGATTACCTTCCTTATTTGTATTTGTATCCTCTGTGTTTAGCAGAGTGCCCTCTGTTTAATAAATATATTTTCATTTGTTTAGTGTGAAGTAGTAAAAAAAAGTATTAAAGTCTGAGGTTATTGTTCTTCAGTCATTTCAGTGGTATCCAACTCTGTGAACTCATTCCAGTATTCTTGGCAAAGATAATGGAGTAGTTTGCCTCAGGCTTAAGTGACTTGCTCAGGATCACATTGCTAATCTGAAACTAGATTTGAGCTCAGGAAGATGAGTCTTTATATACTAAGTCCAATGCACCCTGCAAGTTAGATGATTGTGTTCTAATCTTTGTCATTGACTATGTTTGCCTTCAACTGTAAAAATCATTTAAAATTTAATTCAAAAGATTTAGATTAAATTGCCAATCCTTAAAATAAATCATAAATAAATAAATAAATAATAAATAACTAATAAAATCATTTAAAATTTAATTCAAAAGATTTAGATTAAATTGCCAATCCTTAAAATAGAATTTAAAGGCATTGAGACCCTTTCATCTTAGAGTATCATATGCCTCTTAAAATATTCTTTCTTTTTTCAACTATATATTGATGTGAGGCTGGCTTTTCTTTACATACTTCAATCTAAACAACATATATTAATGGATTGAATATACAAGTAGATATGAGAATCCTATTAAACCATATATTTAAAAGATTTGCAAAATTATGTGAAATAGCACTCTCTTCATTAAGTTGTTTTTCTTGTTTTAGAAAATATGGTTATTTTCTTAACATATATTTTGTTAACATGAAATGAACTTATTATTATTTTAAAATCACATTTAAAATGTATTGAGTTTTATTTCTAATATGGTTAATATTCATATTTACAACACCCATAAACTAAAGCTATTAGGGGTCCACAATATCTTTATTAATGTAAAAGCAGTCCTAAGACCAAAATGTTTGGTCTTAAATAAATAACCTTAAGTAAATAACGTACCTTAAAAGTAAATAATAATAAGTATATAAAAATAATAAATAAGTATATAATAAAATATAATATAGCATATAATAAAAATAATAAATAAGTATATAAAATAATAAGTACATAATAAAAAGTAAATAAATAACCTTAAGTAAATTACTTAAGTAAATAACCTTTAAATTTCCTCTGTTCTAATCTATAATCATTTGTTTTGTGATTGGGATGTGTTCTTCCTTAATTTGGATATGTTACTCCCATTAACTCATATAGATATTTGAAATTATGTTTGTAAGAGTCAGGCAATATGGCTGATATAATAACCTGACTCATATAATAGAAATAGAAGGTGTGGCAGAGGAATACCTCAGTGTGAATAATAAGAGAAAAGCAATGAATGAAGAATTGATATCTCAATTTTAAGATACATCCTTCTTTAAAACAAAGGAATTTTAAGCAGTTTTTTTTTTTTGTTGTTATAGGTATTTATCACATAGTACATTTTCCTATATTCGAGTTTTGACATTTTCAACTTTTTTTCATGAGAGTCTCTGTTCAGTTGCAAATCCAAATATGTTGATGAATTAAACAAAAATAAGTTTATCCACTAAGCAGGTTTTCTCAAGCTCTCTTGACACTGAAAATATTGTTGCAAGTGACCCAAGTTTCAAAACCCCTGTGAAATATAGGCTCCAATGTTTTTCAACTTGACATGAAACTTGCATAGTACACACAAACTAGTTGTAAACTCTGCCTCCAAAGAAAATAGAGAATCCCCATACTATTATCTCTTCATGCAACAACTTAGCTGAAGGGTTTGCACTGACAGAGTATACTATATTCAGCATAGAAAACATTTTAATGGAATCTATGTCAATAATATAATTGTTCCAAAGATCTCAGAATTAGACTTTATTATGATACATTGTTTCTAGTTCAAAATAAAATAAACATTCTTTGCAGGATTCCTTCAGTTTTCTAAGGATATAGAGGGAAAATAATAAGTGCCAAAATGAATTATGTGGCACTAAGACCCTTTTTAAAAATATCAACAATATCTTAAACATATTTCAACTCCCTTGGCGTCATCTATGACTGATAAAAAGTCACCTTTAAGTGAATGGTTCACTGAGAATGACGCATTTATGGTCCAGGCTCTCAAAGGATACTGAAACAACTAAGCCAATTGGTCATCTTAACTCCTTTATAGATTATTCCTTTAAAATGAAAAACCTAACCTTGAGAAGTTATGAGTAAGAATGATGACTTCTTCCCAGTCATTAGTTTCATAATATGTATTTTCTTTGTTCCAACTTAAAAATCAGCTATACTCTTTTTACCTGCACATCTTTTGAAAGTAGATGTTGAGCATGCTGTTGAAAAATATTGAGACACATTATGGGAGAGGTTAAACAAGGGAGAGATATTTTCTTCTACAAGAATATGATTTTTAAAAAGACCATGGAAAGTTCATTTTGCAAATGATGTCTAACACCCATGTTTTGAAAATGTGAGAGAGGACTGGAAGCAGTATGGCTGCTCCAAAGGTGAAATGATGACACAGATCTTGTCATTCTCTCTTTTAAACTTAACATGCATATTTTATTTATGTATTATATTTATTTCTTTTATTTTTCTGGCATCACCTTAATAGAATGTAATAAGGTCTTTGAGGGCAAAGATTGTTTCATTTTTTTTGGTGCTTATATCCACAGCATGAAAAGATGGCTATAGATGAATAAAAAGATATAGACACTGATTATAATATTTTCAATTAAAAGGTAAAAATGTATCAATTGTCATAGTGATGAAACCAAACTAGTCTTTAAAAATCTTAGCAAATTTTGATATACTTGTGAAGCAAAGAGACATGGCAGCCAAAAGCAACAAAGATTTAGAATATTAACTCATTTACAAAGTCTTTCAAAGAAGGAAAACAGATTATGAACTTGGTTGCATCAAAACAGAATAGGAGTACTTTTGGGTCATAACCGGTCAATTAACAAGGATTTATTAAGCAGCTATCATGTACTGGTTATAACATTAAATGCTGGGGATACAAAGAAAGGAAAAAAAATTCCTGATTTCAAGGAGATCACAACAAACTAACAAAGGAGACAATATACAAATTACTGTATACTAACAAAGATAGAGGATAAATTGGACACAAAAGCAACAACAGTAAAGAGAAATTATAGAACTTTTAAAAATATGTAGAATTTACCTGGAACTTCAAAAAACTCAAGAAGTAAAGATGAGGATGAAAAGACATCTATATATGAGAGGAGGGTAAGTTGGCTAGAATTGGAAGATGAAAGTTTTTGTGTGCAGAACAGTAAGAATGTCAGTGTAAATAGATTTTAGAGTAATGGAAGACCATTGGGGGAAAAAAAAATTTAAAGATTGTAGAAGGAGGAAAGATGAAAGAATATGAAGAACAAAAGCAAATATGATTAAGTGACTTGCTCAGCATCACCAAGCTGATTAGTATATGAGACATCTAAGTATCTAAGACTCAGATGTTCCTGAATCCAGATTTAGCATTATCCATTGTCACCTAGCTGTCTAACATATTTTCCTCCTCATCCTCCTTCTCTCTCTCTCTCTCTCTCTCTCTCTCTCTCTCTCTCTCTCTCTCTCTCTCTCTCTCTCTCTCTCTCTCTCTCTCTCCTTACTATTCCTTACTATTCCTTACTATTCCTTACTGGCCTTAGGGAACTTAAACTAGAAAATCTCAGGAGAATAAAAATAGCCATGAAAATCCCCAGTTATACTTTACTTTTTAATCCTCATCAAGCCAGAAGGTTAGGGAAAAATAACTGCTCTCTTTACATCTGCTACTGGTTTTAGCCAGAACCATAAAGCTTAGAGGCTCAGGAAAAAAACAAAAAACAAAAAAAAAATTATAGTGAAAGATATGAGATAAACTTCTTCAGGCATACAAAAAGGCATACCTCTTTTTAGGTGAAGAGCTAAGGGAAGGGAATTCTAATTAAAAATACTGGTTTACCTAAGATTGAGTGATAACCCATACAATATGTTTTCAAATAATAACAAAATCATGCAATATTAGAACTAGAAGAGATGTCACCTCATTTGGATCAAGATGTTTATGTTTCACATGAGGAAACTGAGGCCAAAAGAGGTTAATTCATGTTTTCAAGGTCACAAAGCAAGTTAGGGTTAAAGTCAATACCAGTTCTTTGATCTCATGATTGCTAGTGGAGCTCACTATAATTTCCACTATAACATGGTGCTTCATAATAGTCTGTCATATGGATCCTAGATGGGTAATCCCCAAATTGTTTCCAGTTTTACTCAGTCCATGAACTTGTGTTTCATAAATTCTGTTTCTGTCTTCTAAAGTGAATTTTTTTTTTGTTTGTTTTTTGTTTTTGTTGTTGTTGTTGTTGTTTTTCTACTCAGTGCTGTAAAGGAGCCAGATTTCTACCTAGCCTCATCTTCACCTTCCAGAATCAACCAAAATAGAACCAAAAGATTTAGAAACACTTATCTTTTGTACACTACTCATATAGTCATCCCCCAAAAGTCATTGTTGTCTCTAAGCAGCTGAGAGACACATAGACACAGGTGATATTAGATACAAAGAGATACAGCATCCATTTATAGATTCAGGCATGGGGGGGGGGAGGTGTTTATCTATTTCACATTCTATATGTGAGGGAAATGAATACTATATCACAAATCATATGGATGCTTAACATGTGATACATTTATTTCATAATGGTTTGATTAAAAGACATCTCCACACATTTTAAAATTTATTACATTAAAAAACACCTAATAAATGAATATGTAATTTATATTGAATCATTTAGAATTGTATTGTGTTAAATTGTATAACATACCTACTTTTCAATTAAAATGACCAATTAATATAAAAACAAATTAATGTACACTTATTACTTCCATATCAAGATTTTTAGGAGCACATAGCCTTTGTAATCTGTATAATCTATGTAAAAATTTTGACCTTCCTTTTATAACAAAGAAGACTGAATTAATATGGTTTTAAAAGATAAAATATGTTCATATTATTCAATATTATACATATATTTTATGCATTGATAAGTCTTTAAATTTTTTCTGCTTTACCTACTGGCTTTAATGTGGTATCTGCAGCTTCCACAAAATTCCCAATTTAATTTCTTATACTGACTCATGATCAAATCAAAACCACAATGTGGAAAACTCAAAGTCATGATGTAGATGAAATAACTGTACTTCAAATAACTAAAAAAAATATCCTAGATTGGAGGAAGATGTGTATATATTTATTATATATAAAATGTAATATAATTATACATATATAATATATGCAATATAACATAATTACATATGATAATATACTTAGATATATATGTATATAACTTTACTATATATAAGTATGTGGGCACCAAAACTTATCTAACGAGGCATATAAAAGTCCATTTTATGTGAATTATTTTTTTTTATTTGGGCAAAGCTTTAAAAGCAAACAAATGTTTAATATCTGTTAGTCTTGTATTTAGATTTCCTCAAATTAACTAAATTTCATTGGGCTTTTGAGTTTCAAGTTTACATTCAAAACACTGCCATATAAGTGTATTTTAGTCTACATGTTTTAAACTGTGGATCATTTTTGTTCTTACTCTTGTAAATTGTTCTATCGAATTGGCCTTCTTAAGAAATGTCTTTAAAAGACAAATGCTAAAAAGAATTTTGAACATTTCTCATTCTTTGTTTCTTCCCCACTTCCTCTCTCTCTCTCTCTCTCTCTCTCTCTCTCTCTCTCTCTCTCTCCTCTCTCTCTCTCTCTCTCTCTCTCTTCTCTCTCTCTCTTCTCTCTCTCTCTCTCTCTCTCTCTCTCTCTCTCTCTCTCTCTCTCTCTCTCTCTCTCTCTCTCTCTTTGTCTGTCTGTCTGCCTGTCTCTCTCTCTTTTTCTCTCTGTCTTGTGTCAGAACATAATAAGATCTTCTCCCACTCCATGAGGTCATCTGCTCCTTGGATCTATTTCTCCTTAGAGACTATAATCTTCTGTTGTGATGACATCATCACAAGTTGTTATGAAAACGATAATTTTGTCCTCCAAAGGAGGACAATCCCAAAAGCAATGTATTAAAACAAAATGGGAGTTGTGCCTATGGAAAAAAAAAAGATGCATAGATAGCCCCCAAAGAGTAGTATGGCTTCAAAAGTCAAATAAGCACCAGAAACAAATGAACCATGAAGTTATATCTACATTGGCTGAAAAAAAAAAAAAAAAGTATTACAAGATTTTAGCTGTACTTTTCAAGTTGTTATTCTGCTTTCCTTGAATCAGTGAGTAAACACTTTGTAGTATGTGAAAACTATATTCCCCTAATGACTGAATAGAGTTTACCATAAGGGTTGTGCAATTTTATCTAAAGGCTAGCACCCAAAAGAAACAGAAGTGGACATCCAATCCAATTCATTCACTGAGTTACTGAGGGCTGAGGTAAAGTTTCTATGGAAGGAATCACCCAGTTTATTAATAACAATGTCAGAGCTAAGCCTGAATCCTCCTGATATCTAGCTCCATGCTATTTCTTCCACACTGTGATACCTCCTTAAAATTGAGATTCACTATATTTTTGGAAAGAAAAGGGAAATGCCGAAAATAGACACCAATTGCCAGTGACAGTTTGTAAACTAGTTAATTAAGAAGAATGCTCTAATCTCCAGACTGCTAATAAAGTTCAATGTTTATAAAATAAACTCCAGTAATATAGTGTTCTATACAGTGATTAGTATTTTTTCGAGTCATCTATAAATTCAAAGTGATCAGTCATTCAATGAGCATTTATAAAGCATTGGGGATAAAAGAATGCAATAAATATGAGTTCTCAAGGACTTCATAGTCAAATAGTAGATCATGGATTTAGAATTGTAAGGGATCTTGGGGGTAATCTACTCTGAAATTAAGAAATTAAGTGAGGAAATTAAGGATTAGAGAATTTAAGTGTGTAGCCCAGGATTACAAGGGTAGAAAGTGATAGAACTGAGATTTGAATCCAGATCCTTTGATTTCAAATGCAGGATTCTTTCAAATGTTCAATTATTTGATAACATGTTAATCTATGTTTCAAAATTAACTGGTTTTCTCCATTGGAATTATGTATCTTATAGGCAGGTAAGTGGAATAAGGGCACCAAGAAGGCCCAATAAATAGTGTGCCAACGTTGCTGTCAGTTCAAATCTGATCCCAGACATTTTACTAGATATGTGGCTAGTCAAGTCACTTAATTCTGTTTGTTTCAGCTTTCCTATATGTAAAGTGAACTGGAGAAAGAAATAACTGTAATATCTGGGCCAAGAAAAATCCCAAATGGGGTCTTGTAGAATCAGCCATGACTTAAACACTTGAACGACAAATAGAACAACAGAGAGAGCACTGAGCTTGGATTCAGAAAGGCCTGAACTCAAATACAGATTCTGACAGTGACTGTGTGATCATGGGCATGTCAGTTTCTGCTTCTGTAAAATAAAAATAAAAATTCCATCTCTTTTGGAATGAGAGATCCTTGTTGCAAGGACAAAATTAATTATTTTTTGTAAATTATTTTGTGAACCTAAAAGTACTATATAATTATTTGTTACTATTATGCAGACATTCTAGTTCCATTGGTTTGATTTAATTTTTAAAGTTTTATATGCAAACTTTCTTAAACCCTGTGGAGCCTTCCATTTTAACAAAACAAATCTCACATAATTTTCCTTATATCCTGCTGATCACTACAGCAATTCATAAGAAGAAAGGAGTAGGCTAAAAGGGGTAAAGATAGGTTTTTGTTGTTAAAAGAAAAAAAGTATGTTGTTTAAAGTCATTGAATATTAATGATTGTTTTGCTTTGTTATTTTTCTAAGCAAGAACTAATCAGATCATTGAATGTTACATCTGATATATTCATGATTTGATTTAGAATTTATCTTCTCATAGTTACTGTTATTATTGTAGGACTTTAGGAGTTTTCTGTAGGAATTTCCATTTCTCTTTGTGACTTGCTTCACTTCATAATTTCACATATTCATTTGAGTATATATTTTTAAAATTTATTCTTTTTCATTAATTTTTATTTTTTTTGGGGGGGGGGGCAGCTAGATGGCACAGTGGATAGAGCACCAGCCTTGAATTCAGGAGGACCCAAGTTCAAAATTGGCCTCAGACACTTAATACTTCCTAGCTGCGTGACCCTGGGCAAGTCACTTAACCCCAGCCTCAGGAGGGGGAAAAAATTAGTTTTTTCAAAATAATGCTAAAAATACCTGTTAGACATCTACTTTGTGCACATCACTTTGCTAGCTTTTATGAGAAATACAGAAAAAAAAATAAAGACACCCTTTTTTGCCTTTGAGGGATTAAAATATACTTCACAGGACAAGACATAGCTTAAATTTGTATAACACTGTTTTGTAGTATGAATTTTGCAAATGCAATGAGAACTTGTAATAAGCTAAATAAAATCAATATAATAGTCTGAGTACTTACCTATAATTTTGTTTTTCATTGCCTATGTGAAATCTGTCATACAGTGAATATGCCCGGTTTCCTTCCCAGTCCATTAACTCAATTCTTAGAGAATATTGCCTCTGACTGGTAATTGCAAAGATAAACTCATTTCCCAGCCAGTATTCACCAGAAGGATTACCAAAACCCTAGAAAAAATGTAGATGAAATGATTTATTAGAGTGAGGTTCTTTGAATTGAACTCTTATCAATGTTTTCTATAATTAAAAACAAAGCTTCCCATAAATGCCTTCAGTGCATTTTTGCTATTCTTCCCTTGATCCAGACTTATGTGTAATATTTGTAATAGACTTAATTTACTCGAAATTTTGGAATATTTAACAAAAACTGATAATCAGAAAATCTTACTTAAAACTTTGCTGAGAATTTCTAAAATGTATTTTTTTCATTGTCCTAGTAGTAAGTAAAATGGGTTGTGTATATTTCATTTTTTCTTTGATGAATTAGCATCTGGAGTGATTTCATACTATTATAGGCTATATTTTTCTCATGATATATGATGCTGTAGCCTGCCTTCCAATAAATGGATTTCTGTCTGCAGAAGAAGGACTTGATGATGAACCAAGGCTTGTGTATGGAATTGGGCCCCTTTTTTTAGTTGTTATATGTCAAAATGATCAGTCATTTCCACTTGGGAAGATTTCCTTCCTTAGTGAAAGAAATATTTTATTACATATATCTATATCTATATCTATAGCTATAGCTATAGCTATAGCTCTATCTATCTATCTATATACATATATATGTATATATATCCATTTTGCTTCTTCAAAGAATCTTGAAACTACATCATTTAATAAAAAATCAGCACATTTCCACCCTTTTCCAAAGTAAATTTTGCAAAGAAGCCTTACTGGACTTCACTTCCCTGCAGTATGAAAGAAGTTTCTTATAAGAGAGTTATTAGTATCTGCAATGGAGAATTTGCCCGTCTATCCTGACACAACAAGATTATTGAGTATGTCTTACTTATTCTTTAGCTAATTATGAAAAACTACCTGGTACCTTCCCATCCAGAAAACTGCACTAATGGCTAATATTTACATAATGCTTTAAGATTTATAAAGCACTTTGAAAATATATTATTTTATTTTCACACCAAGCTTGGGAGTTAGATAATATCTCATTTTATTGATGAGGATATTGAGGCAAGCAGTGTTTACCTGCCCAAAAATCATACAACAGCTGAGATTGGACTAGAACTCAGGTCTTAGGTCCAGAACTCAGTTCACTGTACTATCTAACTGCATATTTAATGGCAACAGATATCTAAACCAACTTATGTGTTTGAATGTGTGCCAAGGCTGATTTGCTCCAGGTACCAGTTATAATTTCAGAAAAGAGACTGGCTCTGCTGAGGCAATTAATCTAGTCAATCAACTCTTTTAGAACCTTCAGAGACAAATTAAAAGACAAAATTTTGTTGATAAAGGCAAATTTTGTTGATAAATGACAATAAAAAGAAAGCAAAACTCTCTCAAAGTGCAGTCTGAAAAAGATCACTGCTGCTGATTAATTGCTGCCTGTCCTTCATAGACATAGGAAGTCTTGGCACAGGAAGATTTTTGAGAGGCTAAGGAAGCACAATAGAGTCCCTATCCATCATCATAAGCTCTCACTTGAAACTCTTAAGTTAAATATTGATCACTTTTTTTTTTATTTTGATAACATGGTTTTAATACTCTGAAGGCATTTATTTATTTATAGAGCATTCCAATAACTGAGGAATAAACAAGAAATTGATCATCTCTCCAGCCTCTGAAATTGTCCCCTCAAACTTAAGACTCATAGACTTTATTGTAGTAGTATAGCTGCAGGTGTATTATCAAAAGAAGATAGAGCAGATTTCAGCTGAATAGGAAATAATCTAAGGATATACTCATGTAATTGATATATTTTTCAATATCCAAATAAGGTTATTTTCCTGTGGAAATTAAGGACATTATTAATGTAATTGATAGTTTTGTAAATGATTAACATAAAATCTATTTTACTTTAATTTCTTACTAACTTTTTTTTACTATAATTGAACTGGGGAAATGCAAAGAGACAATTCTGGGACAATCATAGTAGCCTTTACTATATCAACACAACCTATCACAAGGAAGAAAAATAACACTGAATTCCAAGAATTTATAATTTTTTTTTTCCTGAAATGAGCTTCTTTCAGCAAAGAAAATAGAAAACAGGATTGTAAATATTATTTGGCAAATGACTATCCACAATCTTTCTGCTATATCCCAAAATGCATTGGGTTTTGGATTGTATGATAGTAAATGCCCTATGCCATAATCAGACATATACTCTAATCCTTCCATCTATATTCTCTTACATCAGTGTGTAAACAATACCTAGAGATGCAAAGTCCTGATACCATTTGTTTTCCTATGAGCTAAATAAGATTAGCAATCTCTTATACTTCACAAAGACAGACAAGCAATACAAACTTATTCTATCCTTATTCTTAGTCCTGTCATCTTGCCCTGCCCTCTTTTCTTTACTCAGCTAAGCCAGATTTAGAGAGATACCAAATGTGAGAATATGTCCGCTTATCCAAAGCAAAGAATGATGAAGTGTTAAGTATTAGGTCATACATTTCCATGCTGTTGAAAGCCCAGTGTCAATAAAGTCTTTGGCCTTCCCAAGGGAAAAAGGCAATGGTCTCCAGGAAGCCACAGAAATGGAATAACATTAGTGTCATTCTTCACAGAGATTTCATCCACATTTCTGCATGCAAGGATGTATCCTCCCCTTGAATCGAGATAAATATCTCTTCCTAAGCAGTCTGCCTTCCTGACTAAATATAAAGGATGAAGAAACTGAATGGAAAGTGATGACATTCACTTTTTAGAGGCCAAATTCTATTACAACTATCTTTTTTCCACCCCCTTTTCCCCCAAACCTCCCAGGCTGACAGAAGATGTGTGATTCCACACCTGCTACATTGTTGGACTCTGAACATTTGTCTACATTGAGTCAAAGAAAATGCGAAAGATAAGCCAGGGTGAGAATTCATTAATAAACAAATTTAGTGATGGAGAAACAAATATTTTGGAATAAAAAAAGAACTTATCAGTTCATTAAGAAATTTTTTCACAGGCAAAATCATCATTGTCAAATCATAAAATGTCATGTTGAAAAGGAACTTTATTTAGAGTACATTTATTCCAAAAGCCCTTTCTATAGATAAGGAAGTAATTTCCCTATCAAACTATTTGTTTACTGTGGTATATAGCTTATTCAGTGAATCATTAGTTTTCCTCCCACCATCTGTTCACTTAATTTATATTTCTGATTTGTTAAGATGACTATTTCAAAAGGTTTATTGAGGAATGGTTTCATTTTTAAAAGGTTCTTTTAAATTAAATTTATAAATTACATAAATTTTAAGTTACTTATTAACATTTATCATTATTCAAATGGAATGCATTTGATAGACTGCTAATACAACTAGAATTCTTAAGTAAGGGCAAAGAAGGGTTACTGAGTTTATTTGATTAAATCTGGCTATGTATGTTTGTCACAGATGTGGGAGTAATGATCCTACAGCTTTATTCTATATAAAATTCAAGAGAAGGTTTCTTAATAACTTTAATGTGGATAATAGTATATGTACTAGATAAGTAAAACATTATTATAGTTTATATATTTAATTAAGTTGTTTATATCTTTGTAGTGTTTATATATTTAGTATATATAATATGTTTAGTATATATACATATGGATAGATAAGTATCTATATCTATATCTATATAGTGTGTGGAGGGATATGGTACACCATAGCATCAATCATTCTTATTCTTATTCTTTCTGATCATAGAATAATTAATTTCACTTATCTGGACCTCACTTTCTTCATCTTTAAAATTAGGTTGTTAGACTATATTTTTGTTTAATGTCCCTTCTGTCTCTAAATCTACAATCCTATTATCATCACATCAACAATGTACTATTAATTTACTGAATTGTTATGTTTAGTGCCCCAACTTTCTAAGAATTACAAAGCTAATAAATTTCTGAAGCCAGAATTGAACTTAATGAGTGTTTTTTGACTATAGGACCAGCCTCATTCTATTTACTGCATTGCCGAGCTTCCCCATACAATGGCAAAATCAGGGATCATTGAAGTTTACAAGTATTATTATGATAAAATATAAAATAGAACTAATTGATTTATTTCTTTTTTGTTTGTTTGTTTGTTTGTTTGTTTTTATTTTATAATTATAACTTTTTTTTTTGATAGTACATATGCATGGGTAATTTTTTACAACATTATCCCTTGTACTTACTTCTGTTCCGGTTTTTTCCCTTCCTCTGCCAACCCCCTCCCCCAGATGGCAGGCAGTCTTATACATGTTAAATATATTATAATATATTCTAGATACAACATATGTGTGTAGAACCGAATTTCTTGTTGCACAGGAAGAAATGGATTCAGAAGGTAAAAATAACAGTTTACACTCATTTCCCAGTGTTCCTTTTCTGGATGTAGCTGATTCTGTCCATCATTGATCAATTGGAATTGGATTAGCTCTTCTCTATGTTGAAGATATCCACTTCCATCAGAATACATCCTCGTACAGTATCATTGTTGAAGTGTATAATGATCTTCTGGTTCTGCTTGTTTCACTTAGCATCAGTTGATGTAAGTCTCTCCAAGCCTCTCTGTATTCCTCCTGTTGGTCATTTCTTACAGAACAATAATATTCCATAACATTCATGTACCATAATTTACCCAACCATTCTCCAATTGATGGACATCCATTCATCTTCCAGCTTTTAGCCACTATGAAAAGGGCTGCCACAAACATTTTGGCACATACAGGTCCCTTTCCCTTCTTTAGTATTTCCTTGGAATATAAGCCCAGCAGAAGCACTGCTGGGACAAAGGGTATGCACATTTTGATAACTTTTTGGGCATAATTCCAAATTGCTCTCCAGAATGGTTGGATTCTTTCACAACTCCACCAACAATGTATGAGTGTCTCAGTTTTCCCACAGCCCCTCCAACATTCATCGTTATTTGTTCCTGTCATCTTAGCCAATTTGACAGGTGTGTAATGATATCTCAGAGTTGTCTTAATTTGCATTTCTCTGGTCAGTAGTGATTTGGAACACTCTTTCATATGAGTGGAAATAGTTTTAATTTCATCATCTGAAAATTGTCTGTTCATATCCTTTGACCATTTATCAATTGGAGAATGGCTTGATTTCTTATAAATTAAAGTCAATTCTCTGTATATTTTGGAGATGAGGCCTTTATCAGAACCTTTAACTGTAAAAATGTTTTCCCAATTTGTTACTTCCCTTCTAATCTTGTTTGCATTAGTTTTGTTTGTGCAGAAACTTTTTAATTTGGTGTAATCAAAATGTTCTATTTTGTGATCAATAATGGTCTCTAGTTCTCCCTTGGACACAAACTCCTTCCTCCTCCACAAGTCTGAGAGGTAAACCATCCCATGTTCCTCATATTTAGTTATGATTTCATTCTTTATGCCTAAATCTTGGACCCATTTTGATCTAATCTTAGTATGTGGTGTTAAATGTGGGTCCATGCCTAGTTTCTGCCATACTAATTTCCAGTTTTCCCAGCAGTTTTTGTCAAATAATGAATTCTTATCCCAAAAGTTGGGATCTTTGGGTTTGTGAAACACTAGATTGCTATTTTTATTCACTATCTTGTCCTGTGAACCTAGCCTATGCCACTGATCAACTAGTCTATTTCTTAGCCAATACCAAATGGTTTTGGTGACTGTTGCTTTATAATATAGTTCTAGATCAGGTACAGCTAGACCACCTTCACTTAATTTTTTTTTTCATTACTTCCCTTGAAATTCTCGACCTTTTGTTCTTCCATATGAATTCTGTTGTTATTTTTTCTAGGTTATTAAAATAGTTTCTTGGAAGTCTGATTGGTATAGCACTAAATAAATAGATTAGTTTAGGGAGTATTGTCATCTTAATTATATTCGCTCGGCCTATCCAAGAGCACTGAATGTCTTTCCAATTATTTAAATCTGACTTTATTTTTGTGGCAAGTGTTTTGTAATTTTGCTCATAGAATTCCTGACTCTCCTTTGGTAGATATATTCCCAAATATTTTATACTATCGACCATTATTTTGAATGGAATTTCTCTTTGTATCTCTTGCTGTTGGATTGTGTTGGTAATGTATAAAAATGCTGAGGATTTATGTGGATTTATTTTGTATCCTGCAACTTTGCTAAAACTCTGGATTATTTCTAATAGCTTTTTAGCAGAGTCTTTGGGGTTCTCTAAGTATACCATCATGTCATCTGCGAAAAGTGATAATTTGATTTCCTCATTTCCTACTCTAATTCCTTGAATCTCTTTCTCTGCTCTTATTGCCGAGGCTAGAGTTTCTAGTACTATATTGAATAGTAATGGTGATAGTGGGCAAACTTGTTTCACTCCTGATCTTACAAGGAAAGGTTCTAGTTTATTGCCATTACATATGATGTTTACTGAAGGTTTTAAATATATGCTCCTTATTATTTTAAGGAATAGTCCATTTATTCCTATACTCTCAAGCATTTTTAGTAGGAATGGATGTTGGATTTTATCAAATGCTTTTTCTGCATCTATTGAGATGATCATATGGTTTTTATTAATTTGATTATTAATATGGTCAATTATACTAATAGTTTTCCTAATATTAAACCAGCCCTGCATTCCTGGTATAAATCCCACTTGGTCATAGTGTATTATCCTGGGGATGATTTTCTGAAGTCTATTTGCTAATATCTTATTTAAGATTTTAGCATCAATATTCATTAAGGAAATTGGTCTATAGTTTTCTTTCTCAGTTTTTTATCTACCTGGTTTAGATATCAGTACCATGTCTGTGTCATAGAAGGAATTTGGTAGGATTCCTTCAATCCCGATTTTTTCAAATAGTTTACATAGCATTAGAGTTAGTTGTTCTTTAAATGTTTGGTAGAATTCACATGTAAATCCATCTGGTCTTGGGGACTTTCTTAGGAAGTTGGTTAATAGCTTGTTCTATTTCTTTTTCTGAGATGGGACTATTTAGACTACTTACTTCTTCCTCTATTAATCTGGGCAAGCTATATTTTTGAAGGTATTCTTCCATTTCATTTAAGTTATCAAATTTATTGGCATAAAGTTGAGCCAAGTAGCTCCTAACTATTGTTCTAATTTCCTCTTCATTAGTGGTGAGTTCACCCTTTTCATTTTCAAGACTAACAATTTGCTTTTTCTCTTTCCTTTTTTTAATCAAGTTTACTAAGGGTTTGTCTATTTTGTTGGTTTTTTCATAGAACCAACTCTTAGTTTTATTAATTAATTCAATAGTTGTTTTACTTTCAATTTTATTAATCTCACCTTTTATTTTTAGAATTTCAAGTTTTGTGTTTGTCTGGGGGTTTTTAATTTGTTCCTTTTCTAGCAATTTTAGTTGTAAGCCCAATTTGCTGGCCCTCTCTTTCTCTATTTTATGCAAGTAAGCCTGTAGAGATATAAAACTTCCCCTTATTACTGCTTTGTCTGTATCCCACACATTTTGGTATGATGTCTCATTATTGTCATTTTCTTGGGTGAAGTTATTAATTATGTCTATGATTTGCTGTTTTACCCAATCATTCTTTAGTATAAGATTATTTAATTTCCAATTCTTTTTTGGTCTATTTTCCCCTGGCTTTTTATTAAATGTAATTTTGATTGCATTGTGGTCTGAAAAGGATGCATTTACTATTTCTACCTTACTGCATTTGATTTTGAGGTTTTTATGCCCTAGTATATGATCAATTTTTGTATAGGTTCCATGAACTGCTGAGAAGAAAGTATACTCCTTTCTGGCTCCATTTAGCTTTCGCCAAAGATCTATCATATCAAACTTTTCTAGTATTCTATTTACCTCTTTGACTTCTTTCCTATTTATTTTGTGGTTTGATTTATCTAATTCTGAGAGTGCAAGGTTGAGATCTCCCACTATTATAGTTTTGCTATCTATTTCTTCTTGCAGCTCTCTTAATTTCTCTTTTAAGAATTTAGATGCTGCACCACTTGGTGCATATATGTTTAATATTGATACTGCTTCATTATTGATGCTACCCTTTAGCAGGATATAATGCCCTTCCTTATCTCTTTTAATTAGATCAATTTTTGTTTTTGCTTGATCTGAAATGAGGATGGCAACTCCTGCTTTTTTGGTTTTGCCTGAAGCATAATAGATTCTGCTCCACCCTTTTACTTTTAGTTTGAATGTCTCACCCTGTTTCAGGTGTGTTTCCTGTAAACAACATATAGTAGGATTCTGACTTTTAATCCAGTCTGCTAACTGCTTCCTCTTTATGAGGGAGTTTACCCCATTCACATTTATGTTTAGAATGACTAATTCTATATTGCTTGCCATCCTGTTAACCCCTAGTTATGCTTTTCCCCTTTCCTTCCCTCTTACCCCCCTACCCAGCATTAAACTTGTGAACACCACTTGCTTTTCACAGCCCTCCCTTTTTAGGATCCCTCCCCCACCTTAAAGTTCCTCCCCTTATTTTACCCCTTTTCCTCACAATTTCTGTATTCCCTTCCCCTTAGCTTACTCCTTCCCTTTCACTTTTCAATGAAGTGGAAGAAGTTTCACCATAAATCGAATATGTCTATTGATACACGCTATGTTCATCTCCCTCCTTTCTTTCTCTCAGATATAATAGGTTACCTTTGCCTCTTCATGAGATGTAGTACCACCACTTTACAGTTTTTTATGATATAATCTCCTTTCCACCTCTAGTTTCTAAGACAAATTGTACATATGTTCTTTACATATTTTTTTGACAGAAGTATAGTTCTCAAGATTTCTTTTTACCTTTTTAGAAATCTCTTGTGTTCTGTATTTGAAGATCAAACCTTTTATGTAGGTCTGGTTTTTTCATCAAAAATAGATGGAATTCATTTATTTCGTTAAATGTCCATCTTCTTCCCTGGAAAACGATGCTCATTCTTGCTGGGTAAGTTATTCTTGGCTGCATACCAAGTCCCTTAGCCTTTCGGAATATCATGTTCCAGGCCCTTCGTTCTTTCAATGTGGACGCTGCTAGATCCTGGGTTATCCTTATTGTGGATCCTCCAAATATGAATTGATTTTTTCTAGCAGCTTCCAATATCTTTTCCTTTGTCTGATGGTTCTTGAACTTGGCCACTATATTTCTTGGAGTTTTGATTTTAGGGTCCCTTTCAGTAGGTGATCGTTGAATTTTTTCAATGTCTATTTTACCCTCCGTTTCCAAAACGTCTGGGCAGTTCTCTTTGATAATTTCCTCGAAAATAGTGTCTAAGCTCTTTTTTTCCTCACATTTTTCAGGGAGTCCGATTATTCTCAAATTGTCTCTCCTGGATCTGTTTTCCAGGTCTGTTGTCTTTCTAATAAGGTACTTGACATTCTTTTCAATTGTTTCATTTCTCTGGTTTTGCTTAACTACCTCTTGGTTTCTCCTTGAGTCATTCATTTCTACTTGTTCGAGTAATTGATTTATTTCTATACTCCAGGCCTTTTCTGGTGATCCATAGACTCTCATAAAAAAGTTGTGTATCATAGATGAGAACTCGTAGTAACCAGATATTACTGGCTCTATTAGAAAGATCTAGATTCAAACATAATCTCTGAATGGATATTATACTGAATATATGAAAAGAAACAATCTCTTAGTTCCTCAAGCAAACTCTCTAAAATTAGAAGTGACAGACCCACTGTTGTGTAGGTCTAGTGGTAATTTGGCATTATTAAAGTATTATTTTACCATTCTAGATCTAGTAAATGAGAATTTTCACACATCTAAATTAATAGTTCTACAATAAAAAGGAAGAAAAAAAGAGAACCACCTACTATGCCTTACTTCACTCCAGATCCAAACCACCCTGAAATTATTGTTAGCTTATATCTGAAATGAGAGACAAGGAGAGAGCCAGAGTGAGAGTGAGAAAGTGAGAGCAAGAGATATAATCAGTGCATTGAGAGAACAGGAAATATGTATCGAATATTTCCTTCACATTTCCTACCCTATGGGTTAATAGATAAATTATGTTTTGATTTCATTTTTAGGAACCCTTATATATGTTTTTCATTATATAAAGTCTTTTGTCCACTCTGAATATGTTAGATATGTTGATGCTTACAATCAAAAATTAGGAAATATAAAATGCATTTTCATGAAATTATTTTGGCTCATGATTCAGAATTTTGCAATAGATGGCTCTGGGTAATTGTGTCATTTATTTCAAAATGTTTTTAAGTTCCCTAGGGAGATTAGATACTCCTTTACTTTTTAGTATATCTCCTTTGGGCACCTAGCACAGAACTATGTATATATCCAGTGTCCAATAAATGAAGAAAAGAAGTGAAAAGAGAAAAAAAGAGGAGAGAAGAAGAGAGAAGAGAACAGAAAAGAGAAAATATGAAAGAGGGAAAAAAGAGAGGAGACAAGATAAGAGGAAAAGAGAAAAGAAGACAGGAGATGAAAGAAAAAAAGAAACAAAGAAGAGGAGAGAACAAAATGCAAAAGAGTAGAGAAACAAAAGATTATGAAAAGAAATGAAAGAAAAAATAGAGAAGCTAGAGAAATTAGAAAGGAGGGAGGGAGAGAAGGTGAGAAGGAAGGAAGGAAGGAAAGAAAGAAGGAAAGGAAGTAAGGACAGAAAGGAAAAAATATCAGACAATCATGTTAGTAAATAAGATCTGTGGATATTATGCCATTATACTATAATGATGCTGTTCAGTTATCTGTTATACTGATATGAAAAGGTTTATTACTATAATTCAAACACTATATTTATTGTAGATGGCAAATTAACATTTAAGATCATTTTGCCTCAAATTACAATCAAAGTAAAAATGATGGAATTTTGCTAAAAACAAATACTAGTTTAAAAATCAACAATAAAACTCTAGAGACCACTTTTTACTCAAGAAATGTATTAATAGGAAAGGGAAAAATCACTTTTCATTAGCTTTGCCAAAACCTGGAGGACTATTCAATTTGCTTCATGTTGTTCCAAGTTCATAAAACAATTATCTCTGTTACTTTATTTATTTTGCCTGATAATGCTCATAGGAAGTGTTGACTTTTTATAGATGAATTGAAACCAGACACACTTGGTATATCCTATGGGGTTCATCTTCTGTAAGATAAATAACTACATAAAACATCTAATAAGTTGGTCTGTTATAGAACTTTGTCTTTCCAGAGGCCACAAAGTAAAATTAGGCAGTTTCCCTTTCCCAATGCTTAGGAGATCAGCATAGGTGTCTGAAAATTTAGAGAAAAGCTCAAAATACTTTTTTAAAAATTTAAATACTTCAAAGTATGCTTAATATTCCCCTCATTTATCAATAGCTTCCCTGCTTAGTTGCAAATAGGCTTTAATTTCTACAATTAAAACAACAAAAAAAAATAACAACCTCTAACTACACAGAACTTGGATTTTAATATTAAAGTTTGTTGTCAATAAGAAACACTATGCAAATAGGTTTATTTGTATTTTTATTTATCTTCTTCATAGTGCTGAAATCAACGCCAGGTAGTAAATTAGAGCCTTGTGGTATGATTATCACAGAATTCACAGAGTGGAAAGAGTCCTCCATGGGTTTATCTATTCCAACTCCTACCTGAGCTTGAAATCCTTTTAGAATATTTCTGAAACCAATAGATATTCAAACTGCTTCAAGACTTCCAGTAATATTGAAGACAGTTTCCATTTTTCAAATAATCAGGAAGAATTTCTTTGCATCAAGCCAAAATCTGCTTCCATTCAATGAAACTAGTTCTGCTCTTCTCTGGGGACAAAAAGAGCAAGGATAATCCCTTTTCAACATGGAAGCCCTTCAAATATTTATATTCATCTGTCATCTTTTCTGCTCCCAGATATCATGTTGTACAGGCTAAGTATTCCATTTCATTCAACAGAACACCTTACATAGCATGGTCTTTATCCAATCACAATCTCCTTCTCATACAGTCAATGGCAATAGTGTAAAAATTGATAGATAGGTAGGTAGATAGATAGATAGATAGATAGATAGATAGATAGATAGATAGATGATAGATGATAGATAAAGACTAAATATTTATTAATCAATTACTATGTGCCTGGCACAATTCTACTAGCAGCAATTATTACTTATACAATATACAAAATCATTATTCTTTTGGTCAGAAAAAGTTTATAACATTTCCTTAATACCCTATTAATAAAACAAGCAAGCCAGACAGACCTCTTGGCTTTGTAAATTGCAGCAGGGGTATTGACTTTAATGAATCTGAAGTGATTGAAATCTCTTCATTACAGAAACCAAGTAAAAGCAAAACTAGTGAAAGTGCCTTCTGGGCCAAGGCTAAACTTCACAATGTGAAAACTTTTAAAATGCCAATGAGAACATCTATTTTTAGTGTGTGTATTGGTAGGCTGTTTATTTCTCTGGGAGTGTGTAACTTTTATGAGAAGATCCTGATTTTAGGGCACATTAAAAGATATCTGCTGTGACCCTCACATTTTATAGTTAAGGAAAATGAATAATGTAGGGATTAAGATTCTTGACCAAAGCTACAAAAGTAGAAAGCAATAAAGTGGGGAATAAACCTAGATCCTCTGATTTCAAATCCAGTACTATGTGATTAGAAGCATTCTTCTGCTATATTGATGGCAAGCCAGGTAGTCATTGCACTTTCCCTGACAATGCATTCCATCTCCTGGAGAGTCTTGGTCAATATTAGACAATTACAAAAATAATCTCCCCAATGCATAATCATAATCATTCCTTAGTTCAGGAAGCTTCATTTGCCCCCTAATTCTTCTAGGATAAAATATAAACTCTTTAGCTTGATATTAAAAACCTTCCACAGTCTGGTTCAAGCCCACCCTTTACAGGTTAAATGTATATTTATTTCTATCAAACATTCTTCATTTCAGCCAAACCAGCATATTTGTCATTATCTGATCTTAACCTGACATCTCTTACCTCTTTGCCTTTGTACAGGTTTTCATGTCTAGAATTCAATTCCTCTTCAGAGTTGCCTCTTCCAATCCCTGGCTTCTATCAAGGTTTAGTTGAGAAATCATCTCTCATAGGAAATATTTCTTCATTGCTTTTGTTGTTAATATTTTCTCCAATTAGTTCCATTTATCCTGAATCTAATTACTTGCTTACAAGTTATTTACTTTTGAAAAAAAGAGTACTTTTTCACTTTGTCTTTTGATCTCCTGAACCTACTACTGATTAATACTTAATAAAAGCGTGTTGAATTGGACTGAATTGAGATAAAAATATTCTGTAGATCCTTTTTTAAAAATTGAAATTGGAAGTTTTTTTTCCTCAAAGAAACCTCAAGAACAGACAATAAATTTTTTCAATCAAGAGAAGTTGGTAAGACTGACATTGAAAATTACTATGTTTCTAGGCTGAGCTAATATGACAAAAATGACAATTCTACCTAAATTAATTTACTTATTCAGTGCCATACTAATCAAACCACCAAGAAATTACGTTATAGAGCTACAAAAAAAAAATAACAAAATTCATTTGGAAGAGAAAAATGTCAAGAATTTCAAGGGAATTAATGAAAAAAAAATGCAAATGAAGGTGGCCTAACTGTACCAGACCTAAAACTATATTCTACAGCAGCTCTGATCAAAACTATTTAGTACTGGTTAAGAAATAGAATAGTTGATGAGTGAAATATGTTAGGTTCACAAGACACAATGGCCAATGATTATAGTAATCTAATGTTTGATAAACCCAGACTTCAGCTTCTGGACAAAAATTGTTGGGAAAATTAGAAAACAATATAGCAGAAATTAGGCATTGACCTACATATAAGACTCTATAAGGTACCTACCTAACAAGATAAGGTAGAAATGGGTTCATGATTTAGATGTAAAGGGTAATACTATAAGCAAACTGGGAGAATAAAGAATAGTCTATCTCTCAGATCTGAGGGGAAAAAAAAGAAATTTATAACCAGAGAAGAAATAGAAACCATTATGCAATGAAAAATGGATGATTTTGAATGTTAATTTTAAAAGTTTTGCACAAACAAAACCAATACAGGCAAGATTAGAAGGGGAGCAGAAAACTGGGGGAAATTTTTTACATCTAGAGTACAGTTCTGATAAAATTCTGATAAAGGCCTCATTCCTAAAATATATAGAGAATTGACTCAAATTTAGAATAGAAGTTATTTTCCAATTGATAAATGGCCAGAGGATATGATAAAAAAAATTAAAGCCATTTCTAATCATATGAAAAAAAAATGCTCAAAACCACTATTGATCAGAGAAATGCAAACTAGGACAACTCTGAGGTACCACTAGACACCTTTCAGATTGGCTAAGATAATAATAAATTTTGGAAGGTGTGTGGGAAAACTGTGACACTAATACTTTGTTGGTGGAATTGTGAACTTATCCAACCATTCTGGAGAGCAATATGCAACTATGCCCAAAGGGCTATCAAAATGGGAATACCCTTTGATGCAGCAGTGGCTCTACTGGGATTGTATCCCAAAGAGATTGTTAAAAAAAAAAATGGAAAAGGACCACATCTGCAAAAATGTTTGCAGCAGCCCTTTTTTTAGTGGCAAGGAACTAGAAACTGAGTGGATGTTCATCGGTTAGAGGATGGCTGAATAAGTTATGATATATAAATGTAATGGTTTATTGTTCTATAAGAAATGATCAGCATGATGATTTCAAAAAGTCTTTTAAATGGAGAGTCTTTCATGAATTGATGCTAAGTGAAGTGAGTAGAACCAAGAGAACATTGTACACAGCAAGATTATATGATGATCAACTGTGAGAGACTAGGATATTTTAAACAATGAGGTAATTCAGGACAATGCCAATAGATTTGTGATGGAGAGAGCCATTTGCATCCAAGAAAAGGACCATGAGGACTGAACATGGATCACAACATAGCATTTTTACCTTTTTGTTGTTTTCTTGGTTTTATTTTTGTTTCTCATTTTTTTCCTTTTTTTGATCTAATTTTTATTGTGCAGCATGATAAATGTGGAAATATTTTTTATAGAATTGAACCCATTTAACCTATTTTGGATTACTTGTCAAAAGGAGGGAGGTTGGGGGAAGGGAGGGAGAAAAATTTGGAACACAAGGTTTTGTGAGGCTAAATGTTGAAAATTATCTCCACGTGTATTTTGAAAATAAAAAGGCTATTGCTAGATATTTTTTAAAGAACAGAAAATTATTACATTTCTTTTAGGCAAAAGATCAATGCTGAAGGAAGGCCATCACTGACCACTTGTTTTAGTGTGATCAATTCAAGTTAAAACAAGGCCATCAATTCTTATAATATGGCCTCGGCAATCAGAAATGTTACATTTCCTAAACATTCTGGAAATAATATATATCTGAAATACTTTACAAGTTTTAGTATATTAAAAGAAAATAACTGTATGAAAATGTTTATTATCAAACAGAAGCTGATAGCCTTAAAAGGCTAAGACTCCAGTATAACTTAAACAACATTCCAATAATGAAAAATCATTTCCTAAAAATTAAGATTTTTGGTAAATACTTAAAAGATAAAGATCAATTCCATGCTTTACATGTCACTCTTCTTTTAAATGTCTAGTTTGCCAAGACATTTAATATGATATGGTGTATAATTCTCTGCTTTGGAATATCACCAATATTAAAAATTATTTGTCTTAACAATGAGAAAAACAGTTATAGGAATGTTATCCCCTCTCTCTCCCATTTGTGGAATGTTATCACTGTACTTTGATTCTAATCAGATTCACATATACATCTGAACAGGTATCTCTGAATTTTAGAGATCTTGATATCTCTACATCTACATTTGACATCTATGCATTTCTTACTCTCCATCCTTCAAAATCTAACTTAATAGAACATGAAAATTTGTGCTAATGATGAAAGTTCAAAAACCTTACATAGCTCATAAATGGATATTAAATGCTGAAGGAACAGAGCCACAACAAAAGTGAGGAATATTTTTAAGAGGGATATGTATAAGAAGAGAGAGTGAAAACAAGTTTTGATCAAATAAGGAAAATTATGTCTGAAACATCTGTATTTTAGTGTTTCTGTTGGTATGCATGTATATGTGTGTGTGTGTATATGTGTTATTATTATTACTAGGTGCTAAGTCACTGGAATGAATGGAGACAATTGATTTGATCCTACAAGGAGATGTTATGGGCCAGAACTTGAAACAAGGTACTGAGTGAAATTGAGGAGACAATGATTAAATCTAATTTAGCATTGATTTAATCCTATAACAAATAATGGTGATGAAATGATTGGTGTATGCTCAGTGTACAACATATAAGCAAGGAGCTCCCACAAGCCCACAGAAGCTCACAATCCCACTCTTGGAGGTGGAGTTTGATTCATTCCCTTCCTGCTCTCTGGAGGCTTTGGATTCAGAGAGAGCTAGACACTGAAGTTGGCTGGAGATATTCTGATAGGAAAAGATTCAAGACTTTGAAGGACACAATATAACTCCTGGCTTCGTTGTTAAAGAGGTAAAGTAGAATTTCAGCCAAATAGGGCAAATTTTTTAGAAAACAACCTTCTGTTTCTGTTCAAGGAAAATGTTTAGAGAGCATTGTCAAGGTTGTGAAAAGCTAAGGATTGATTATAATTTTTGAGGAGATCACTGAACTTTTAAAAACTGTGCAGGTCATATGTCCTTGTTTTTCTATGGAAAAAGAATTGGCTATAGAGGAATGGAAATTAGTAGGAGAGGAATTTTGTCAATACTACAACAAAAATGGACCTAACTTAATTTCCAAAGATACACTTACCACATACAATTTAATTCAACTGGCTTTAGGAAATTATATAAGCTATAGAATAAGGAAAAAGAAGAAAGAACAAAAAGGGGAGGATCCAACTAAACTACGTGAAAAGGATGAATCAGATAACAATGGAGTTAAGTACAATTCTGAGCAACAGGAGCATTTTTCATCTCCTCCCTCAATTAACCCTTCATGAGTGGAAGGAGAAGGAAGAGGGGAAGAGACAGAAACACAAACAGAATCACCTGTGAAGCAGCCTATGACTAGATTAGAAAAAACATTGATTAAAGCTAAGAGAGAAGGTCAGGATGTAAGTGATTTTATAGCTGCATATGCTGTGATTGAAGAATTTGACTCTTCAGGTCAAAAAAAAAAGATGAAATACTCCTTTTGATTTGGATAAAATTAAGGATTTGAAAAAAAGGTTGCACTACATCCTCTTATGTTAAAATGCTACTAGATAATTTGGCTTATGAAATCCTAACCCCTAATGATTGGAAATCCATAGCAAGTACATGTTTAGAACCTGGAAAAAACTTGTTGTGGCTTTTGGAGTATCATGAATTATGTAGGATTCAAGTCAGACACAATAGGGAAACAAGAATTAACACACAATTCACTTTTGAGCAATTAGCTGGTGAAGGTCACTATGGAGAGGATTCAGAACAGATTGATTATCACATAACAGTGTATGAGCAAATTTCTAAGGCTGCAATTAAAGCTTGGGGTTCCCTCCCCAAACAGAAAGATCGAAGGGAGGCTTTCACTAAAATAGAGCAAAGTCCCAATGAATCTTTTGTGGATTTTGTAGGACGTCTGCAAACCACTGTCAAAAGAACTACTGAAGAAAATGCAGCTACAGAAATAATGACCAGACATTTGTCTATGGAAAGTGCCAATGAGGTTTGCAAAAGAATTATATGGGGACTACACAAAGATGCTTCTTGAGAGGAGATCATAAGATGCTATGCTACAGTGGGCACCAATGCTTATTATACCCAGACTATGACGAACATGGAAAGACAGGGTCCCTCCTGGCAAGGGACTTCTAGAGAAACTTGTCAATATTTTCAATGTGGAAAAGGTGGACATCTAAGAGCTCAATGTAGATATGGAGATAGAGTGAGAAGATAGGGTGAGAGAAGACCTAAAACTCCTTGTCCAAAATGCCACACGGGTTTCCAATGGGAACTTGTCTCTGCTGTTGTAAACCAGCACTTTTGTCCATTTACATTGGTAATATGCTATTTCTCACTTCTTAAAATTTCTAAAACACAGATGTGTTGTGATCATTTCTATTTCATTACTCTAGAATATTTTTTTTCCTAAAAATGAGACTGGAAACAGTTTCAAGTACTTAGTCCTTTTTTGAGTATTATCTCAGATAAATCTAGTACCCAGTTTGACTTAATTATGTTTGTTCTAATATTACTCATTTGAAACTCATTTTTCATAGTAGATACAAAATAAGAATAATTTTCCTAATACACAGCTATGATGCCATCAAAGTTCCCATTGTCCTTCTTTCCCTAAGAAAACTCATATCTTGTCATTCATATTCAAGAGCCTCTAAAACCTCAGGCAACAAAACATATTTCTTGAGCCTTCTTTGTACTTCAAACCATGAAATCACAAAAAATCAATTTAGAAGCCAAATAGTCCAATATATACTTTAAAATATATACCCTTTACATCACACACAAGTGGTCATCTAGCCTTTGTTTGAAGAATATCTAGTTCTCAAGCAGTTTATTCTATCAACAATTCTATGAATAATCTACAAATCTTTGACTTATTTAAAAATGAATCATAATTTTCAACTCACATTTGCCTTTTGCTATCATAGATTCTTAAAGTTAAGAGAATACAATAGTCATCTCTCTGCACCATCCTCCCTGAGCCCAATTTAATATTCATCTCAATAAATATATAAAAGCATAGTTGACTTGTTTTGAAAAATCTTATCACATTCTTCATGGAATTTCTCCATTTCACTATCTTGGTACAAAACAACAATTATATTCATGGTAGTCATTTTGCTTATGTTCAGTCATGAGCAATGCAATGAGATTGTATGTGTTTCACTCTAAATTCCTTAAAGCTACTAGGAAAAAAAAAATAACTCAAAATACTTCTATTGATGGTAAATGAACACCATTATCATCTATACATAAGCACAAAGATGAAGCAAACTAATATGGGTGTAATACCATTCCCATTCCTAAGCATGATCTATTGCCAAAAGTGTCCCCTATACAAGAAGGGATAAAATTTTAACCTGACAATTCCACATACATATATTAAGCATTTACTATAATTTATAATTACTATGCAAGGCCCTAGACATTCAGAGAGTATTTTTAAATAGTCTCTGCTGCTTTCAAGAGGTTTACAAATTAATAGCAAGATAAACTTTGTATATGATAGAAATTAAAAGATTTTTGATTATTAAAAGAGGCTCAGTCTATGATGATTAGAAGTCTAAATGCAGTCAACATTCTACTAACAGGCTTAATATTCCATCTTACTCAGAGATTGTTTCACATTATGCATATATGAAACTTTGTGTTATATTTGAGGGAAATGTCACTATCATAAATTTATCCTGCTACAAAGTTTCTACAAAGTTGACTTAAAATAATGGGGGATATATTATTATTATTAGATTTTGTTTTTTGAGAGTTGAATAGTGTAATACAAATAACTTGACAGTAAAACATTCCAAACTAGGATCAAGCATTTATCTTACCATTTTATATTCTTTCCAACCTCTTTGAAAATCCAGACTCCCATCTTCACGATGTTGTATTACTGTCCATCCTCCTCCTGTAAGCTCCATATTGCAAAATACCTACAAAAAATAATGGGGGAATCATTGTACGGTAGTGTTGAATCAGAATCCACAGAAGATTAAAGATTCATGGAATAGAAATTGTTTTGTAGTGCAAATCATCTAGTTAGGTCTCAACAATAAGTGTCATAAGGTTTGCTACTTTACTACTTACGAGTGCTGCTTGACCCTTGATATTTTATCTACTTTCCTCTGGCTTTAGTATTCTTATTTATAACACGAATGTGTTGGATGAAACAATCATAGAATTATTGTTTCCTTTCAGTTCTTAGCTATGGGATTCTATGACAAAGCCTTGATTTGATTTTCTTATTGAATACACCAGATGTGACCAATTGCACAGGGCATTTAATATCAAGACTGGTCAAAGTAATGCTAAATTAACTAAATGAATAGTAGAATTGAAAGTCTTAAATAAACATGAGATTATGAGACAAGAAAAAATGAACATAAAATCATTGGATTTTAGAGATGGGAGCGACTTTAGACTTAATTCAACTCTTCCATTTTAAAGATGAAGGAATTCAGACCTAGAAATATTAATCAACATGCCCAAGCTCACACAGTAAGTATCAGAAGAAGATTAAAACTCATCTGATGAGTTATGAGATATACTTTATAGTATACCATTCTATTAATCTTATCTATAATGAATATCTATATTATATAATATATTACATATTTATTAATAATGTATAATAATTTAAAACTTATATATTTGTATATGTATATATGTATGTATGCATGTATGTATATATACATGTATACACACAGAGAAAATATTTTTTTAAATTTCCTCTATTAAAGTTTTGAAATTACACGCTAGAATGAGAATAAGTCAAAATATAGTTGTTGTTCTGATCCATTAAACACCATTAGAAACCAATTTGGCACATTGGATGTTTTATTTCCAAACAGAGGAGGGAGGAATATGACCTGTTATGGTCCTTTTGACAGGGTCACACTTTCTTTCCTATGTGGAAAAGCTATTCTAACCTTCCACACACTTGTGTGTGCTTCAATTGTTCTAAAGGCCACAGTATTTATTCATAAGTTGATGTATTTCCCCCCAGAGTCTTAGAGAGAAGGAAAACATATGTAGCACATAATGGTCTTTGGAGAGCAATCTTTGTTTTCAGAGTGCATACAGCCGCTTGATAATTCAAGACCATCTATGGGGATGATAATTCCCTTGCTTTGCTGAATCAGCAAACTACTGGAACATTTCTGTGGCTGGCTAAAGGTGTGGGTGTGAAGCAATAGCAGTAGTTTGT
Source organism: Sminthopsis crassicaudata (assembly GCF_048593235.1). Classification (NCBI taxonomy): domain Eukaryota; kingdom Metazoa; phylum Chordata; class Mammalia; order Dasyuromorphia; family Dasyuridae; genus Sminthopsis; species Sminthopsis crassicaudata. Next base: position 132,356,444 of record NC_133617.1, on the reverse strand, counting down.
GTGGACACACAGAATGCAAAGTTTCAATTCAGGGAAAAACCTCAAACTTTTCCCTAAGGCAATGAGTGGGGACCAAAAGAGGGGCAGGGCCCTCAAGTAAAACTGCCAATGTATTTACTGTGAAAGGGATGATTGATTTCTAGAGCTATAGAAAGTCTTTAGATATCATCAGTTCTAACCCTTTTATTCTAAAGGTAAAGGAGATTAAAAAAAATATAGAGAGAGAGCAAAGGGCAGTTAGGGGGCACATTGAATAGAGCACTGGGAAGACTCATCATTGTGAATTCAAATCTGGGCTGAAATATTTATTAGCCATATGACCCTGGGCAAGTCACTTAACTATCTCACTTCCTAATCTGTAAAATGAACTGGAGAAGGACATGATAGATTACTCCAGTATCTTTTCCAAGAAAACCCCAAATGGAGTCAGAAAGAGTCTTGCATGACTGAAACAACTAAACAAACAATAGCAAAGAGAATAGAAACTAGATTTAGAGTCAGGAGGAGCTGGATTCAGATCTCATCTCTGTTATTTATTGACTGTTAGGATTCTTACAAGGTGCTAAGTCAGTTATCTAATTTAGCATGGTACTTAACAGTTCTCTAATTCACTAATGTACTTAGTATTTTTAGAGTCCTACAAGATTCCCACTTTTAAGAGAGAATATATAAGCTAGGAGCCTCAACCAGGATTGACTCCAGAATATTCAGAAGCCAGAGGAGGCAGTTGGACAGACTGAAGGAAGACAGAGAAGTGGTGGCAGGCTGTCCTATGGAGAACACTGAAACCAAGATTCAGAAGGCCTCCAGAAAACTAGCTGAGCCCCAAGTGAAGGAGATAAGATTTGAAGAGACAATAAAGGATTTGGACTTTAACTCCTGGCTGCATTTGAGGAGATTACGTTGAACTGAAACTAAGGCTGCCTCCAGAAGCCCCCTAAGAAATCTGCTCCCAGAGGACATTACAATTTAGAGAAGTACATTACAACTGACTAACTCTGTAAGCCCAGAGAAGTCCTCTTATACCCTTGTACTTCAGGTTCTTTACTGATATAATGAGGAAGTGGAACTAGGGGCTTCTAAGGTCCCTTTTCTCTCTAAATCTATGGTCATATAAGGGTCATACAAGTAACTTGACCTGCCTGGTATCATGCAGAAAACTAGTGGTAAAAAATGGCGGCAGAACCTTCCTTCTTCCTTTCCCTACTTTTCTTTCTTTCTTTCTTTCTTTCTTTCTTTCTTTCTTTCTTTCTTTCTTTCTTTCTTTCTTTCTTTCTTTCTTTCTTTCTTTCTTTCTTTCTTTCTTTCTTTCTTTCTTTCTTTCTTTCTTTCTTTCTTTCTTTCTTTCTTTCTTTCTTTCTTTCTTTCTTTCTTTCTTTCTTTCTTTCTTTCTTTCTTTCCTTCCTTCTTTCTTTCTTTCTTTCCTTCCTTCCTTCCTTCCTTCCTTCCTTCCTTCCTTCCTTCCTTCCTTCCTTCCTTCCTTCCTTCCTTCCTTCCTTCCTTCCTTCCTTCCTTCCTTCCTTCCTTCCTTCCTTCCTTTCTGTCTTCCATTCCAGTTTCTGTAACTTATGTTTTAGGAAAATTGGAATAGTTTGCTATTTCCCAATTATTCTGTCCCATGACAAATTATCATTGTGAAATATGCAGTCACTTCACCTCACAGATCATGGATCTGGATTGATGAAAATATCTTAGTTTCACTGGGTATTTGAACTATAATATAAGGAATGTTTTTTTAAAATGCAGAGGAACAAATGAAATGCTCTGTTTTGTGCTTAACTTTTTTAAATAACTGAAAATTCAAGGATAGATTCCTTTTCAAAGAGATGTAATTTTTTCTAAAAATGTATATGGAAGCAGGGATGGAATTGAGTGCTGCCAATGTATCTGTCTTTGAAATTCAATCTTTTTTGGATTAATGTGTGCTTTATTTACATGACAGCAAAAGTTAGTCACATCTAGTCATTACTCCCTATAACCATGTCATAAACAAATTTGTCTAGTTTACCTCTAATAAGCATTGAACTTTCCTACTTTGGCATCTTTGTTCACACCATTGCCTCAGTTTTGCATAGTCCCTTCCTATCTAAAATTTCACCCTCTGTATACCTTCTAAAATGCAGCCTAAACAATGACATTTTCATTGATCGCTTTGACTAGGCATTTTCTGTTTCTTCTCTGAACTTTTATAACAATTTGTTTATATGACTCATATATCACTTATTTAATGTTTGCTTCTACTTCTTGATATACAGTAAGCAACAATAAATGGTTTTCATTCTATTCTATTCCATTATTATAAAGTTCATGGTTTAGTTACTCTCAGTTGATTATGATTCTTTGGGGGCAATAATCACCTCTTACTTTTTGTATTCTATAAAGTGCTTTGTACATAGAAGGTATTTAATGATTTTTTTGAATAAATTAAAATGATCCAATAATGCACACATGTAATTTTAATGACTAAAACTTTTGCTTCATTGGGATAGAATTACTGGCCAGCTTATATCTATAGTTTATATATATTTCTTTACATTCTTTTTTTTCTAAAAAATTTAAGCCATTTAACCTACTAAAATAAATGCCTTTTTATAAATTTCAAATATAAAAATATTATATTTTGAAGGGAGATGTCTTTACCCACCAGTCTAGCTGATTTAATCACAGAAACCAAGGAATAGACATGTAACAGTTTCCAAGATATCAAAGATGTTAATGTGTTAAATGAAATACTAATTTATGTCTCTACTTATCTCTTTATGAAGTGTGAAAGATGATAAAATTGTAGGGGGAATTTGGCTGAGGATTGGCTCCACATCTGTGGTCTTTTAAAATCTAATCTTGCCACTTCTGAAGACAGTGTGTCCCAAAGAAGTTTCAAGGAGTATGACCTTTGACAGCAAAGAAAGCTTAAAGAAAGAAATTTCCGGGGTAGTCTAGAGTAGAATAAATAAATAATAAATTGGACCTTGGAAACAAAAATGAGCCATTTGCCCAGCAGAGATGCTGGGGGGAATATATAGTTATTACAAAAATAAGAAAGGATACATTTACTACTAAAGAAATGATTTGTTTTGATCATATATTTTTCTATGTATGTTTTTCACTACAAATAGTCAGGTTGTACCCATTTTTCCCAACATTATGCTGGCTTAGGAATTGCTTTTGCTTTAAGATAATTATCTCTACTAGACAGGTTTTAAAGGTAAGTATTTTAGTAGGCAAATAATGAGCTTTAGTTTTAGGACGAAGTACTATAAAGCAAACGTTGAACTCTGATATATGAGTAGTCCTTTTGGAGAAGTAACCACAGATTTGAAATACATAAAGATTGGGAGGCAGAACCCAGAGAGGGTATTACAATTTATAATATCATAGAACATGAAAAACATATTTATGTAAATCTGGAATGAGATTTAACTTTCCATTATTCCTGTGACATGTGTAGCTAATGCACTCTTAAAATTCACAATGTGATTGACCTATTTGCTTTATGTCTATCTTATGGTATGTATTAATGGGATTTATTGAGCACCAGTTATGTGAAAACTATGGATAAATGGTTCAGAAAATAAAATCAAAGGATTTTTGAAGATGAGTATATCATAGATCTACAAGGCTATAAAAAATGTTGTAAACAATGACATTTGGACCTTTAATCAGTGGAATTCACAGAGTATGAAGAAACATTAGCAGACCTATAATCCAAACAATCTATTATCAAGAATCTCTCTTACAAGTAGTTATCTAACCACCAACCTACTTCCACTAGGTATGAATCTAATCCACATGAAACAGGTTATTCTATTTGGGGGCAGCTCTAGTAATTTAGGAAGTTCTTCTGTCTATTTAACTAAACACTGAGTCTTTATTAACATCTCTCCATTGATCTTAGTTCTTTCCTTTGAGGTCACACAAAATAAATCTAATCTATGTCAGTTTTTTCAAATCCATAATTACTGCTTTCATAAACTCTACTACAGATATCCTAGAGTATTCCCATATTCTCCAGGCTACATAGTACTAGTTATTTCAACCTCTTTTTAGTATAAGTCTAAGATCCTAAATCAACCATACCCATTTCTCAAGTTCATCAATGCTTTTTCCTGAAACATGGCACCCAGAATTGAGCATTGTATTTCAGATGTAGCCTGAAAAGAGCAAAACATAATGGGACTATAAGTTAACTTATCTTGGTTACCATATCTCTTTTTTTCAGTATGAAATCTAACTAGCTTTTTGGTTCTTGTAGTTCTATATTGACTCATAGAAAAAATTGCAATTTATTACAACTCTCAGATTTTGGTCTGATGGGTAGGATTTATTTGGTGGAAGCAAAAGTGACACAACATGAACAAATATGCATATAAAGAATGATCAGGGATTTTATTTTTGATGTGAACAGTAAGATTAGTTCGCTTAAACATAGGGCTCGTGGAGGGAAATTGAGATAATGTGAGAATGATGCCAAGGATTCATCAAATCCAGTTCGCCCTTGATTCTCAAGACAAGGAATTTGACATTTGTCCTGCAGGCAATTAAAAATCACATTAAGTTTTGGGGCAGATAATAACATAATCAGAATAACATTTTAGAAAGATGAATCTGGAAACAGAGTGTAATACAGAAAGAATTAGGAGATATTTAGGTGAAGGAGGCTATTTAATAATCCAAGTAAGAAGTCACAAGAACATAGACACGGGCAGTAGTAGTGGAAATTGAAAGAAAAGGACAAATATGAGATTTAAAAAGCAGAAACCAATAAGTTTAGGTGATAAGTAAAGATGGTAAATGAAAGTCAAAATAGTGATGGTTTCATGGCATTGAACCTTAATAACTATGAGAATTGATAGAAATAGAGAAAATAATAATGAAAAAAGATGATCGTTTCACTTGGACATGTTGGTTTTGGGGTGAAAGAAAGAAATTCAAATGAAAATGGCTCAGTATAATGTTAAAGATGGGCCACTGTGCTACAGATTTATAGGTGTAGAGTTGAATTTCAGATTTGGAAGATTATATCAAAGAGGCTTTAGTGTCTAAGTATACATACACACATACATATACATACACACACACAGAGATCATACTTTAGAAGTGATAATATAGAGTTACCTATAAGCCTCCAATGGGAAGAAGACAAACTTTTTCAATAAAAACCAAAAAAGAAAGGTAAGGGGAAAATCAGGATAGTGTAGAATCAGGAAAGTCAAAAGGGCAAAAGGTTAATGGTGTCAACTTCCATAGACAGATCAAGAAGGAAGCCTTACTGTTAAGTGTAAAAATAAAGGCAAAAAATTAAAAACAAAATAAAAAAAGAAAACCCAGCAATGTCCTTCTCCCCCAATACTCCTTATTCTGAAGAAGGTCAAAAGTCTAATGGGAGATACAACATGCAAATAACTACATACAAATAAATTATATACAGAATAAATTGAGAATATTTCCAGAGGCAAGATCCCAAGATTAGGAAAGACTGAAAAGGCTTCCTATAAAAAATAAGGAAAAATGGAGAGAACATGTAGATCATTCATTTGAGAAATTTGGGAAAGAAAAAAAAAAAAGAAACTAAATAGTATTTACAGGGTAGCATGATCTTTCTAGACAGAGGAAACCTGGCTAAACTCTTGTGATGTAATTAATTCTTCTTTCCCTTCCACATTTTACTGTGGATTGACTTTCTTCCAATATGAGGTTTGATTTTCCATGCTTTTCCAAATCTATCTTAGAAACTTTGTGATTTTGACACACTTTGCCAAATTTTGCTTTATAAGTAGTGAGGCAAGGTAGCCTCTAATTTCCTGGGGGAAAGAGTTAATTCTATCTACAAGTGATTCTTGCCTAGACTGGGTGGAGTAAATTGAATTGTGATATTATTGTTTAATATCTAGTGGCTATATTTTCTTAAGTTCAAAGAATCAGAGAATCATGGAATTTAAAAGCTGGAAGGGACATGAAAGATCATTTATTACAAACTTTGCATTTTACCATATGTTTTTTTTTTTTTTTTTTTTTTTTTTTTTTTTTTTTTGTCATTGAGAAACAGAAGAGCAAAGCTTCTTTTGGCAGCATTTGTAGCAGCTTGTAAAATGTAAAAAACAAAAAACTTTTAGGAGTTCCAGCTTAAGTAAAAGGGATCCATAGAATTATAGGATTATAGACTTGGATGAAAACCTAGTCCCAGTCTTTGATTTTACAGATTTTTATGGTCATTTCCAATTTTAATTCTAGATGGTAGATATTATTAATTTCAAGCCACTTACTTTACAGATGAGGAAGTTAAGGCTCAGAAACTTCAGTTGCCCAAAGTTATACAATTAATAAATATCAGGGCTAAAATGAAGCCACTGAGTTTCATAGAGGCTCATCAATTATCTAAGGCATTATAACTAGTAAATAGCCAAAAACAGAACCTAAGTTTCCCAGTTCCCAAATTATTTTTTTTTTTCTTTTTCAGTCTATCAGAGCTTGAATTGAATATTAACACCTTTTGTTGATATGTTCTTCCAAATGCAATTTATTCTTTCTTGGGGGTGTTGGATGATCTTGAGGAATGGGACTCATTTCTCCCCAAATCAGGAGTTTCCACTCTTTTGAGGTTCCCTCCCCTTCCTACCCAAGAGCTCCTGTGTGTTACTATAAGGAACTGGATCAGTCAACAAGCCTTTATTAAGCATTAGCTATGTGCCAAGCACTAAGTGCTAGGGAAATAAAGGCAGAAACATAGACCCTGCTCTCAAGGAGCTCACATTATAATGGTGGAAACTTAGAGGAAAAAAAAGAAAAAGAGAAAGATTTATATTGCTGAAGCTTGAACCAGTCTTCAGAACTAGTCTTCAGAGCTCTTTCAGCTTTTAATAAATGAAGTTGAGGGCATTAGCAAGCTTATCCTGGGATGTACAAAAACACTTTTTGGTTAGATTTTTTAAATTAAAGTTATATTTATACCCCTTAACAGTTTTTAATTAAAATATACTCTATTCGGGGGCAGCTAGGTGGCATAGTGGATAGAGCACCAGCCTTGAATTCAGAAGGACCCGAGTTCAAATGTGGTCTCAAACATTTAACACTTCCTAGTTGTGTGACCCTGGGCAAGTCATTTAACCTCAGCCTCAGATTAAAAAAAAAAAAAAAAAAAAATATATATATATATATATATATATATATATATATATATATATATATATATATATATATATATATATATACTCTATTCTAGCTTCAAGTTCATCACCACAAATCCCAGGCTATACATTTTAATTCTGTTCAACATATTATCCATTTAGGTAAATGCTTTAGAAAGTTTTAGAAATTAATTTGAGTGTCCAGTCTGTGGTGTTCTCAGAAACTCATCTCTTGATTATTAAAAAAAAAAAAAAAAAAAAAAAAAAAATGATCCTAGGTGTTACTTAGTGGTTTAATCTGGAAACAGAGTGTAATACAGAAAGTATGAGGATTTTATAATATTTTTCTCCAAATTTTCTGTTATGGCAAGGAAGAAGAAAGAAGCCTCAAGATATGAGAGTGACAGCAAGACCTAACAAATAAGAATTTCCTCTGGACCTTAGTCAGATTCACCAAAGACTATTCCAGACAAAGATATCGTTAAGATCCTAGAGTAATCACCTACTTACAAATTGAATGTCTAGAGGTCATAGGCAAAATTAACATTTTTAAGTAGGTTTGCAATAAGGTCTGAAGAACTGACCTTTCCAAGCCTCTAAGACTCAAAATAGCTTGAGGCCATTCACTGCCAAAGCTGCTCTAGTAGCTGCCTGAAACCCATAGCAATTTTGTAATAAGTACAGTCTGGGGGATTTCTTCTGCTTCTGAAGGAAAGAAGACAGGATCAGATTTTAACAAGACTAGTGGTATACCAGATGTTTAGCTAAAAAGAAAAAAGAAAGGGGGGGGGGGGAAACTGTTTGGCACCAGAAGTATCCAGGAAAAGACTGATTTGGTTTTTGGTTTTGAATTTGCTAGGTTCTGATATTCATTAAATCTGCATATTATTATAACATTTTTCTATATATCATGTTTACATTATTTATGCAAATATTTAAGTAAAGGTATTAATAGGCAGTGCAATTTTGTGAAAAAAAGTTCTGGATTTGATCTCCAAAACCAAACAACATTTTCCTATATATAATAAATAAACAGATTTACCTTAATGAATGCCTATGTTTAAACTTTAATATTTTACTTATATTCCTTCTCAACCTTTTATGTGGAATTTGCTATTGGATTATGGTCTTTTTGTTAAAAATATCTGAAAGCCTTTGTTTGCATAATAACCATTTTTTTTAAAGTTCAGGATTATACTCAACTTTATTTGTAATTTATTGTTCCAGGACCTACAGCCATTTAGAGTAGAAGTTGCTAAGTCTTGTGACTGTATTTCTGCAGTATTTAATTTGTTGTTGTTGTTGCTTGCAATATTTTCTCCTTAACCTTGGATTGTTGAAATTTAGTTATAGCATGCTTATAAATTTTCCTCCTGGAATCTTTTTCAAGTAGTGAATGGTGATTTTTTTTTTTTCCTATTTCTACTTTACATTGTAGTTCTATATCTTCAAGGCAATTTTCTATACAATTCCTTGTGATATTATGTATATAACTTACTATCTCTTATGCCTTTGGGCACATTACATAACTCCTTCAGCATCTTCACCTATAAATTTATGGGGTTAGGATAACTCACAAATTCCTTTCTGGCATTTAAAAAAATAATAATAATAACCAAGGAATGCCTTTACAATTAAAATCTATGGAAGTACTTGACTCACAGGTCTTAACTACAAAGGAAATACTAAATTCCTAACTAAACGTTTAACTTTGTTAAAAATATATTAAAAAAAAAAAAAAAACACTTTGGTTCCGAAGTATTGGTAAACAAATCAAATGCACACTAATTACAATGTGCTAGGGATTAAACTTAGTGTGATAAGTGAACGAATTCTGGATTTTGAGAGAGAGAACTTGAGTTTAAATATTGGCTCTCTAGTTTTTTTTTCCCCCTCTATGTAATATTAGTCACTTTACTCAATATTTAATATTGATTTTTCCATCTATAAAATGCAAGTGTGGGATAGATGGTCACTCTAGCTCTCTAGTTATGATTCTACTCTTTTTGCCTGTTTCTCTGAGATTTCACATGTTGTGATTCTAGTTTGTTTGTTTTTTTTCTTTCTTTCTTTTTTTTTTTCCCTGAGGCTGGGGTTAAGTGACTTGCCCAGGGTCACACAGCTAGGAAGTGTTAAGTGTCTGAGATCAAATTTGAATTCCGGTCCTCCTGAATTCAAGGCTGGTGCTCTATCCATTGCGCCACCTAGCTGCTCCCGTGATTCTAGTTTTATGAAGAGTTCTACAGTTTTGATTGAAATATTAGTTACATGGAACTTTAGATGTCCTGATTTTCTTTTCTGAAAAATAAAAAAAAAGAATGTATTTGACTATATAACAAAAGCCACATTGCTGTTTTTAGTGAGAAAAAGAAACACATTAATCTTTTATTAACTGAGAAAATTTCAAGGGGAAAATGCTAGGTTTTTTTGGCAGGAGGATTTGAGGCATGAAAAAATTTAAAAACCTCATTTGCCAGTTTGCACTCTCTGGTGTGATCTCCACTAGTGGATGGGGAACCTGTTACAATAGGTATGCTGTTGAGTTTATTGAAAATCTGACTCAGACTTAACTCTATCCAGGAATAGATTGAACTGGCTCATATCCCAGGCAAAGTCAAGGCTTTCAACCATTAAACACTTTTTAACATAATATTGGAGTTGAAATTGAAATGATGAAAGTGAAATTTGATTCAACTCATTTTCATGTTTTTATGCTTTTCTGTAGGAGATGGAATAATGATGCTTAGGGATGCTGTTTTTTCCATAGCTTCACAATGAAAAGATTCAACATATCAGTTATATACCTCTTCCAATAATTAGAAGAAGTATTAGTTCTAAAATATTTTAAAATAAAAACAAGTAGAGTTTTTGATACAATTTGAATTTTTATAGATGAAAATATCTTGGTTGCGAGACAATTTATGAAATGAAAGGAAAATTCATGCTTCCTGCAATAATGCTTAGAAAAGAACCTAGTATATACAATAACCACAAGTTAATAACTTAAATGTGAAAAGATTCTAAAGGCCCAATGTGTTTCTATTTCAATTGTTTAAAATGTGAAGTGGACCCAGAAAATTGTCATTAGTTCTCATCAGCATTATAAAACAATGCATTTCTCCTCATTTTTAATTTTAATATTTTGAGCTTTTTAGATGTTTCTCAATGATACAGCAATGCAAATTAAAAAACAATAATATACCAAGTTTTGTTATTCTTGCAACTTGAGTACTATCTACAACATTTCCTCAATCCTGGACAATTGTCTTTGCCCTACACTCAGTTTTTCATATATGGTACCAATTTACCAGTTTATTAGGTCAGTCTGGCTGAACCAGATTTAGATTATCAGACTAAAATAAGAGTGGAAAGTTGGAATTTCTGTAAGCTTGGTGTGCATTACTGATTCCTACATAAAATAACACAAATATTCTATCTTCAAAATCCTATTTACAATAGAAACAGTTTTTTTTTTCCCCAAAGTCAGAATATGGAATTGTTTTTAATATTGTAATAATCCATTGTTTTATCCATGTCAGCTACTGATTCCATATTTTCTAATATTATCTTGGACAATAGGGGCATGAGTAAATACTCATTTTTGGTTAACTTAAATTACCACTAATGCCAAATAAATTAATGAAAAGATAAATGAATGTAACTAATATTTGGGAAGTTTCATATAAAATAGACTTTCTAGTACCATGACTCATGCTGACTTACAAATTAACTGACTTTAAACGGTCTACAAATTAGGGAAAATATTACTGTTATAACACTTAAGATGTCCAATTCTCTCACTTTTACAGATGAGATAAACCCGAGTTAGAGTGATAGGTAGTAAATTACTAACCCAGTTATTATTTGCATACAAATCCCAATTCCAATCACTTCTTTTTTGCCATACTACATTGCTTTCCTTCAGAAAATCCTTGTTCATCAATAGGGAAATGTTTTTAAAAGGATTATTATATAAGGTCAGAAAAAGTCTCAGTGCTTCAATGTTCCTTCCATGTTTCCTATTATAGATCGTTTTTTGCTGTTCACCAAAGCCATTATTGATAAAAATCAATCTTTAATCAAGGTCTCCTCAAACTTCTCTCTGCTTTTAGGCAGCAATATCTTCTGGTAAGTTTAGTAGTTTATCTTCTGGTAAAACTGTGTTTTCCTTAGAACAATCTTCCTAGATGTCATGATTGTGGTTAGTCCCTTACTAGATTTTGTTCTGGACATGCCACTGTGGTAAAGTGAGGAAATGCTACACCCTGAGGAGTTTGAGGTGATTACATCTTGGGGGGTGTAGTAAAAAACAAAACAAAACAAAACAAAAAAGACAGACTAGAACAAAGAAAACTCATATTCTAGTTTATATCTGCTGTTACCTAGTTGTTTGCTTTGTTTGGCAAGTTGTCTCAACTTTCTCATTGGCAAAAGATGATGCTTATATGATATATTATCTAAATGTGACCAAGTCACTGAACTTCTCTGTATTTCAATTTTCTCTGTGAAATGCAAATAATACTATATGTGCTAGCTATCTTAGAAGGTTGTTCGGTTATTTTAAAATGGGAATTATAATAGGATATCAAAGGATCAAATGAAATACACAACATGCTATATAAAATTTAACTATTATTAAATTATCATGACTTTCATCATCATTATCACTATTTCCTTCTACCTCACATATTTCTTTGACTCTATGGTATTATTTGAAGAATATTAACAGATTCTTCCATATCACTCTCTATTATTTTCTTTCTATTTTTTTCAAAGAATTTTCCTGTATATTTCTTGTTTTATCAATATGGACATCTTGACTAGCTCAAATCACAACCTTTTATGTGTCTTACTCTTGGGAGTTCCTAGGACTTAAAAAAAAAAAAAAAGAAACTACATAGAAACTATGTATTCTATCCTATAACTATCCTAATATTAGCTTTGTTGTACTAAAAGAGAATATCTTAGGATAGCATAGAAAAAGGTCTTGAATTTTTGCTTGCTCTGGAAGATACCAATACTACCAAACTAGAAAACCTTATTGGCAGGGGGATAGATTGTGAATGGATTCTCCAAGGATATGTCTAATTAATTTAAAAAGCTTCATCACCAAAAAACTAGTTATCTAGTGATAGTGTTTTAGGATGTGTGTGTGTGTGTGTGTGTGTGTGTATTTGACTATGACATCTCAAAGAAAGAATTAAGGTTCATATTGGGGTAGGGGATGTAGTAGAAGGTAGAATGGAGAATTAAACCTGTGCTATACCAGCAAAGTACCAGAATGAAATCATAGATGCATTGGATTGTAATATTTATAGCCCAAATAAGAAAGCAGTATCCTTAGAGATAATGTGATACTAAGGAAAGAGTAATAAGATTTGGGATAAGATTTGAATTTAAATCACTATAAGATTAGTGAGCAAGTTCCTTAAAATCTATGGACCTTGATTTTTCTCTTTTTAATTTGCAAAATGATAAGACTAGATTGTGTAGCCTCTAACTTCCTTTCTTTTTCTAAAAGCAGGGTCCTGTAGCCTGTGAAACAGAAGTGAACTTAAATGAGGATAATGAATCTAGATGGGAATAGGAAGACAGGAGTGAAGAGGAGGGAGGCTAATTAGGAAGTTAGTCCTAGATAATGAATGAAAGTAAAGGGTTCTGAGCATCCAAAAAACAGAGTGGGCACAAAAAGGACTTGAAGATGACTGAACAGGGTTAAACAATTCACACCAGTCACCCCTTTTAAAAAGTTCAGAAAAAGATGGAACAATATATAAAAGCATTGGTTGATTCATCTCTCCCCCAGTGCGTTTTCTGCTATAATACTAATGCTATGGCATGATATGATATGGGAGAACAAAAAAAGACAATACTGAATCAGAATACTTGGCTTTTAATCTGACTTCTATCATCAATTCACTGCGTGATCTTGGGCAAGTCTTTTAGACCCTATTTGTGTTTTCTGATCTGTAAAACGAGAAGTTTGGTCTCAGTGATTCCTAAGATCCATTTTCAGTTCTCAGAGAGATTTTCTGATTCCCTGTGAATCCAGTTCTCTGACCCAGTTTTAGAAAAATATGCAGAGGAAGTTGTCAGATTATTCAGGGAAAGAATGCCTCTCTTTCTCACCCACCCCACCCCACCCCTCAGGGGCAGTTGTTTTGCCAAACTGATGCTCTAACTCTAAAAGGGCATGATGTGAAATAGTGGTAAGGATTTTGCAGGGTAGGGAGAGGATATCTGTCATTCTAGAAATGTGAAGTCTCTAACTTCCTCTTTCTCAACCCTTCAAGTCATTCCTGTGTGGGATTCTTCATAATCTTGACCAGGAATGCTGGGGCTCACCCTAGGAGTGAGCATAGAGCAAGCAGGAAATACTGAAGCTTCCCAGAGGGAAGGCTCTGCTTGCCCCTCAATGACTCAGGAAGGAACACAGTTTCTCTGGGGACAACCCAGCTCACTGATACACTTTCAGTTTATCGTGTTCACAGATTAATCCCAATCTCCCTTCCTCATTTCAGAGTTCTAATTCACAATTTGTAAACAAACACTTCAGCTTTTACCTTTTTGGGCTCTGGCACGTTATTAATATAAATAGTGTAGATTCCACTTTTATTAAAACCAGCTTGATACACATCTGCACAGTCTCTAAATGGTTTGTCCTCCTCTCTTTTTGCACTCTTAAGTAAAACTGCAAAGAAAGAAATATGATATTAACAGGACAATTAGTATCCAAAAAGGACTTCATATATAATATTTTAAAAATTCTTAATGTTTTCAATACATCTGACAATAAGGTCTATTCTGCTTAAAACAACAACAATAATAATAATTACAGCATGATGGCCTAAGGAGCTTTTAAAGCAGCTTCCAAAATTAACAAGCTGGCAAAAGGAAAGAAATGACTTCTCTAAGCCTTAATTGTTTCCTTTGACTTTATTCTCTGAAGGCAATCTTTACATTATAACAAGTCACTGATGCTTTATCCTTATAAGATGAGATACAGGCCTTTCAAATCCCAATTTTGTGATCCTCTACAGACCCACTTCTTTAATTCACCAGCCTACTAAGGAATGACATGAAATTCAATAAAACGATATGCTGCAACAGAGAATAATATGTGCAAAAGAAGTGATATATAAAAGAAACTGAGGAGGGCCATTATGAATCAAATGAAACCCACAACCATGTGTCTACTATGAGGAAAGCAACATATTGGATACTCAATGAAGTTCTGAGGTTACAACAATAAAAACAAATTAAAATTCCTGGAGTCTACGTTATATCAGAGGGAAACAAATTGTATTCAGATACAAAAATATAAAATACAAACAAATTAAATATGAGGTTGGGTGTATTGAGAAGGTAAGATATAGGGGTTGCTAACACTTGGGTTAAATCAAAAATAGACATTTTCTAGGAGGTGAAACTTGCGTTGATTCTTGAATGAAGGAAAAAATTCTAAGAGATAGAGTTGAGAATGCAGGGCATTCTCGGTCTGAGTGATAATGGGCAAAATAATGGAGGGGGGAAATAAGACATCCTGTGCTGAAATAACAGCAAATGGGCCAGTTTAGTTGGAACAGATAGCACAAAGGGGACAAAAGTGAAAACAGTCTGGAAAGAAAGAACAGAATTGGATTGTGAGGAGTTTTAAATGACAAATAGAAATTTTAAGGACCTGATGAACACCATAAATATTGTTATGTGCCTGACAAGCAGCATAGAAAATTGATTGACAAGAATAATGTGGGTTTAAATCTACCTCCAAAACTAACTATTTGTAAACCATGTATCAGTCACTTAAGTCTTCTGGGATTTAATTCCTTCATTTATTAACTGGAGATTATAAATGATGCCTACATCACAGAGTTTGTTTGATAAGATCAGTCTACAACCCTGAAAACTGTCCTGTAAATGCCAGATATTGTCATCATGATAGTAGTTGTCCATGGCATAAAAAAACAAACAAACAAACAAACAAAAAAAGTAATTTTAGGGAAAATTCACCATGAAAGTTTTTATTTTAAAAAAAGGAATTAGACAAGAATTTGCCAGGAGAATCATTCTAGGTCATGAAAAGTTTGCATTTGCAACCTTTTAGAGAAAGAAAACTGATGAAACAATAATCTATTCATGTATATATGTGTGTATATGTACATATATACATATACACAAAGACACATATACATATATGCATATACATAAAGTTTTTTTAAATTTTGTTAACTCTAAAAATTACATGCATACATGCATAAACATATATATCAGGAAAAAAATACTTTGGGAAGAGAATAGGAAGATTTGTAAACAAAGGTTAACAAACAAATTCCAGAAGATTGGTAATAATTTTTATGCTACCTGTCTCTCCACTAGCCATTTTTTTCCCCAAAGTTTTTTCCCAAAGTCATATAACCTTTCAAGATAATTTTCTATGGAATCAAATTTTTTAAGAAATCATTCAAAGCATGAATAAGAGCTTTGAAATTTTAATTAAAAAATCTGGATTCAAGTCTTGGCCTTGATATGGTACTCTCTGAATAATTTTATCAAAGTCAGTTCATATCTCTGACTTTCACTTTCTTAATCTCTAACATGAAGGAATTGAACTAAATACCCAAAAAGGTACACAATAGCTTTAAATTATGATTCTACCATCTTTTGTATTAGTTTCATAAATGAAACTGAAGTTTCTTTATCCTATGTACTGGAAAGCAAGAGAGGAAAGAAGAGAAATAAAAAAATCTGTAGAAAGCCTAAATTAATTTTATGGCATCCAACATGGAAAGAACTACTATTGAAATCATTAAGCTTTATAACATGTCTCATTAATAAATATTATTTATATTAAAGGACCATACTAAGTATATACCACTTCTATTCTTAATTGTTAAGTTAATGGCATATGTTTTTTTTTTAATTTATAAGATATTAGCAATCTCCAAAGATATTTTATCATATGTAGGATTTTTGCTATCATTCACTAGACTTTTTTGCAAATTGACTGTTAAGATTAAGAAACTTTGATTTACTTGATTTTAAAGTCTTTGGCTAGATAATAAATGCCTATGCTATTAGTAATGTTTATACTGTAATTGATAATAATTAGCATAAGAAGAAAATTACAAGTCAACTTTTAAAAAATAACTTCAAATGTTTTTAATAATCTAAATTTTTCTGTTAGACTGTCTGAAATTTGAAAGCGCATTATTTACCAGTTTATAAATTATTCAAATCAATATATTTCATATTTATGGAATGAATAACCACTTTAAAGTGAATATATTTGCATTTCTCCTGACATTCTAAATTAGGTTTCCAGCAAATAAAATAATTGAACAGTATAATTTTTCAAATATTTGTCAGATATATTGTGATAACCTAAAAATGACTCTGTGATATTAATGCCACACACATCCGCCATTTGTGCTACCAAAATTTCCAATTATGTTAACTGCATTAACAAAGTCATTAAAACCAAATGAAAACAGAGGAAAGCTTCCAGGATTTTGTCTACAGATCCTCTGTAGAGATTAAAAAGACATAAGAATCACACAGTAAAGATACTATGAAATCTTAGTGAACAGAACACATTACTTAGGAAAACCTGAGTTCAAATTCTATCTCAGATACTTTTGGAGTATTTTATGAGCAAGCACATCTCTGTCAGCCTATATCACATTTATAAAATGAAGACAATAATTAAACATAAGAATACACACAGAGTACACAAACAGAAACCAAGATAGAGATGTTTCAAACCAATAATTTCATTAATACAGGGAACTTCCAAAAAAAGTAGTTGATGTCTCTCTTTACAAGTTGATTTTACAATTTATAGTCTCTGGCTGGTGCCCAAAGTAATAGTGTTGAATTCAAACAGATATGGGTACTATTGAACCAAACATAAGGTTTCTGTTTGTGTACTATGTGTGTGTGTGTATGTGTCTCCTCTCTATTTATGTCATCTTTCTATTTTTGTATCTCTATATAAGGATATACATCTCCCTTTGAGGTTCACAAAGCTTTCCCCATAACAATCTTACAAGACATGTAAAGAGAATAATATAATCCCTTTTCGTTAGATGACATTTAGAGAGGTTAAGCAACTTGACCACAATCACATAATCAATAAGAAGATCCAATTCTAGAATTCATGTTTTCTCATTCTAAGCCTAACATTCTTTTTTTTTTTAATTAATAATTTTTTATTATATATATATTTTTATAATATTATCCCTTGTATTCATTTTTCCAAATTATCCCCCCCTCCCTCTATTCCTCCCCCCCGATGACAGGCAATCCCATACATTTTACATGTGTTACAATATAGTCTAGATACAATACATGTGTGTGAATATCATTTTCTTGTTGCACAATAAACATTAGATTCCGAAGATACATGCAACCTGGGCAGACAGATATTAGTGCTAACAATTTACATTCACTTCCCAGTGTTTCTTCTCTGGGTGTAGCTACCTCTGTCCATCATTGATCAACTGAAAGTGAGTTGGCTTTTCTTTATGTTGAAGATTTCCACTTCCATCAGAATACATCCTCATACAGTATTGTTGTTGAAGTGTATAGTGATCTTCTGGTTCTGCTCATTTCACTCAGCATCAGTTGATTTAAGTCTCTCCAGGCCTCTCTGTATTCCTCCTGCTGGTCATTTCTTACAGAGCAGATATATTCCATAACCTTCATATACCATAATTTACCCAACCATTCTCCAACTGATGGACATCCATTCATCTTCCAGTTTCTAGCTACAACAAAAAGAGCCGCCACAAACATTTTGGTACATATATGTCTCTTTCTGCTCTTTAGTATTTCTTTGGGATATAAGCCCAATAGCAGCAATGCTGGGTCAAAGGGTATGCACAGTTTGATAACTTTTTGGGCATAATTCCAAATTGCTCTCCAGAATGGCTGGATTCTTTCGCAACTCCACCAGCAATGTATAAGTGTCCCAGTTTCCCCACATCCCCTCCAACATTCATCATTATTTGTTCCTGTCATCTTAGCCAATCTGACAGGTGTGTAGTGGTATCTCAGAGTGGTCTTAATTTGCATTTCTCTGATCAGTAGTGATTTGGAACACTCTTTCATGTGAGTGGATATAGTTTCAATTTCTTCATCTGAGAGTTGTCTGTTCATATCCTTTGACCATTTATCAATTGGTGAATGGTTCGGTTTCTTATAAATTAGGGTCAGTTCTCTATATATTTTGGAAATGAGACTTTTGTCAGAACCTTTGTTTTTAAAAATATTTTCCCAATTTGTTACTTCCCTTCTAATCTTGTTTGCATTAGTATTATTTGTACAGAAACTTTTTAGTTTAATGTAATCAAAATCTTCTATTTTGTGATCAATAATGATCTCTAGTTCTCCTCTGGTCATAAATTCCTTCCTCCTCCACAAGTCTGAGAGGTAGATTATCCTCTGTTCCTCTAATCTATTTATTATCTCCCTCTTTATGCCTAAATCATGGACCCATTTTGATCTTATCTTGGTATATGGTGTTAAGTGTGGATCCATATCTAATTTCTGCCATATTAATTTCCAGTTTTCCCAACATTTTTTTTCCGAATAATGAATTTTTATCCCTAATGTTGGTATCTTTGGGTTTGTCAAAGATTAGATTTAAGCCTAACATTCTTTTATCAAGTATAGTTATCTGTGTACATGTCATTGTTTCTGTTAAACTCAAGATTCTTACCCAATTAATCTTTAAGTTGTAGTGGCCCATGGCATTCAATATTAATTTGTCAAATTTTAAAAATTATTTGTTGAAAAAATAAATAAATAAATAAAATTTTTAAAAAATTTTTTGTTGAATAAGAAATTGACAAATGAGTATTTTAAGTGAAGGAGTTTGGACTTGGGTGATTTAAAAGAAAGAAGTAGAAACTTCTGACTGGCATATCCTAAGCTCTGAATAGGATGATGATCAAAGAACTGGCTAGGAAAGCTTAGAAATGGTGATAGGAATACTGGCTCTTATATTAAAAATGAACCAGCCAGTTTTCTTTGAGAACCTTGGAATTCAATCTAGAGATTTCATTGTAGCAAAAGTAAAGAGAAAAGAAATTCTAACAGAGATGATCATTCTTTCCTTAAATGTTTGCATTAGAGGCAAACCTCTGCTAAGCAAAGGAAAAAGTGGGAGAACTAGCATGTGGATAGCTCCATCTATCACCAGCAATTATTCACTCTCCCCTAAGCAACCTGAGATCCAAACATAACTGACTGTTTACTTTATCCAATTTTGTCCTACACCTGCCAAATCAATTAGAATCCAATCCATGTAACTGCCATATGACTGACCACAGGAAAGACCATGAAAGCCAAAGGCTCAGGGTCATTTCAGTTGAGTTGAACCCTCAAGGAAAAAAAAAAAAAAAAAAACTTTTCTGAAATGTAGAACTGGCAATTACTAATCTTAACAACACTAGTAAAGATCAAGAAAAACAATTAGCCCTATCAGCAAAAGACATTTTCAAGATGACAGAAGAGAATCTTATCCATTTCCTCACTAAAATTGCTTTAAAATTATAAGATCTTCTTTTGGGAAGGAGCATGTTGTTCCATATTGCTCTTCTTCATGTTAATTTAAGCTTAGTTTAATGCTCATTATTGCCCAAACATCCTTTTATGTGTTTTGGTTTTGTGCTATGTTAAGCTTTAAAATGCATCTCTTTTGAGATTGTTAAGAAATTGAGCCTTTTCTCCAACTCTAGCCAGAAAAGGGTATCTCCAATATTTCTTACACCAATATTAAAGCTTCTTAAGCACAAATCAAAAATAAAACAACCTAAGCTTACTAGGGAAGAAACATGAAACAAATCAACTATTTATATTGACTGGAAATTTCAGATTTCAATCAGTTGTGTGGGCTATTATGTAGGATATTTCCAGTACCCTAAGATTCTTCTTTTTCTTCATTTTTCTTTTCTTTTTAGTATGACATTATAAAATATGAATTTAAGAGCAAAGCATTCTATATTTTACAAAGAATGTAGGATTATTATAGATACTATCACCTGCCCCAAAGGCCTAATAATTATACAAATGAATATTTGTAGCAAAAAACAGTGCTATGTTTAACCCTATTAGCTCTTATTAAAAAAAAAAAAAGTTTTTGAGCTTGGTATTTCCACCAGTGTAGAAAATGTATACATATCTATCATTCTATATGTGTATATACCCACTCTGATGGATGAAGTTAAATTCCTCTCAATACCTTCATTTATTGGGTGTAGAAATTGGACTTGCAACTCATTTCACTTTGGTTCTTCTCCTATACTTGGTTTCAAATTTAGTAAACAAGATGCTTCTTGGCACCTCTCCTTCTTCCCTCTTCTTGCCTCTTTTTGTACTTCACCTCATTAGAGTGTGAATTCCTTGAGGACAAGGACTATCTTTTTATTAATTGTATTCTCTGAGGTCAGCACAATGCCTGGTTCTTAATGGATACTTAAAAATGACAATTGGATTAGATCGGATATATACACATACATACATCCATACTATAAGAAGGTCTTCTTAATTTCAACACCTTAATTCTGAGGTTATTCTCAATTTAACCTGTATATATTTTGGTTGTACAATATTGTTTACATATTTTCTTACTTATTAAACTGTGGTCACCTTCAGAACAGGGACTTTTTTTTTTCATTCCTTTGCATTTCCATGGCTTAGCGCAGAATTTAACACATAGTTGGTTGATTGGTTATTGTCCTTGTTTTCAAAGAGGACCAAAATGACATCATTATATTAGAGTTAAGCTACATTGTGTCCAACTACAGTTGATCAGACAAATACAGAACACTGTAGCACTCAAAAAATGCTAGTTGATTAACTGTTTTAATTTGATGTATTCTCTTTTAGAAGAAATACTAACTTTGAAATTTTCATTTCCAGAGGTTTAAAAGGGCACAGTTCCCCACTTGCCTCCTCAAAGAAGAAAACTTTTGGAAGTCTTTTTGTTTGTAAAAATTGTAGATTATTTTTGAAATGCAAAAATATTCTTTTGTATATTTCCTATGAGATGTAGCAGGTTGTCTCAGAAAGAATAGTAGATTAGAATTAAAACAAGAAAAATCTCTGGGTTGACTCTTGAAAACAAGAGTTCCAAGTATGACAGTGGATCAGGCACAGAGAATTAGTTTACTGGCAACAGAGTTGTTATACAAATGTGAGATCTTATAAAAATAATGTGTCTAGTTCTAAGCATAGTGTATATGTAATATTATACATATACCTATATATATATATATATATATATACATATAATGTATATATATATTATAGGAATATTTTTGTGTTGTGTAGGACTAAAAATTCACTCTAATGACTCATGATAGTAATCAGATAGCCACCAGCTCTTAAAGATAGTGCTGGCTAAGCTTATACTATGGTATGCCCTATCAAGTTGGTTATGGATTGTCTATTTGTTGTGTGAGGACCAGCTTAGCTAAGTTTGGAGAGGCTTATCACTAGGTTGTCCATAGAATGATGGATTTTTTCAGTTGCCTAAATCCTTAAAAGCCTTCTAAGAGTTACAGTTCACATCACCAGAGGAAACATTTACCCCAAAGAATCTTTGATCTTTGAAGTATACATGTATACTTCTACTCAAGCTCTACTTTGATGCTTTACTCTGATCTGGATTCTTGAAGATCATATATACAAACTGTAAGTTCTACTATATACTACCAAGTAGAAGAAGCCTTTAGCTAAATTTTTTGTCCCAGCCTATTTGAATAGGAAGGATATGACCATCAGAAGGTTGGCCTACCATATAGTGATTTTTATTAAAGAGTGCTGGTAAAAAGATGGAAGATCTCAAGACAGGCAGTGTTGTACAGTGGCTATAAAACAGAGCTTGAAACCAGGAACACCTCAAATCCTGCCTCGTGTCACCTACCTGGGTGAGTTCCTGAAACACAGAGTTCTAGGAGACTTTCCAATACTCTAAGTGCCATGCAAGCCATTGATCTGTATTGATAGACAAATTTTCCTTAATTGAGACACCAAGGAAATCACAGGCTAATATCAGTATGGAGAAGTTAAGATTTATAAATGTGTTCTGAGCCTTAAAGCAGATACTTAAAAACATTTTTGGAAGTAAAGAAATATCCTTTATTCCCTGATTATAACAAAAACTGCACCCCAAACCTAACATTGGAAGGAAACATTATGACTGTTCATTTCACAGTGTGAAAAGACAGAAATATAATAATACCTAATTAGGTCTCTTTTTTGGTAAAAGCTAAAAAGCAATGGAAAAGTGTTGAGAGACAGAAGAGATAAAAAGAAGAAAAATTAAGAGAAAAAGAAGGACAAAAAAATTAAACAGCAGATGCAATGGTGTGAGATTACAATTGGCAGTGATAGGGGGAGCACGCAAAGAAAATGAGAAAGGGGAGGCAAGAAACAGAGCATTAGACATAGCAACAGTATGGGGTGTGGATTGCACTGGCAAAAGCATTAGCCAGTAGAGATTAGAAGTGGTGATGGGGGTCATGTAATAGTAATAGTAGTAGCAGTGTCTAGGGATGATGAAAAGCAGTGACAAGGGTAGATAAGCTACAGATACTCTGACAGTAAAGAAGAAAACCAGCAACAGAAACAGCAAGCAGAACAGGTCTGCTCTTTGGGTGAGAGGAAAGGCCAACAGCTACCTTCCCCGCAGACTGCAGTGTGCCACACAGAAGGCCTGGTTACCTAGTCTGTTCAGTCACTTGAGGGTAGAGGATAGGAGGAGAAGGATAGAGGGGAAAGGGAAGAAGTCACTGATTAGGAAGTACAATCACAACTAAATTATTCATTATTGCCTAGACCACAGATGATTAGAAATGGCAAATTAGGTGATGGGAAAATGATGGAGGCAAGTGTTTGTCTGCTAATGGTAACAATGCTAAAGAATGACAGGTGAGGAGGATTCATTAAAGGGAGCCCCCAGTACTGTCTGTTGAAATTCAAATCAGAATGGAATTGAATTTGGGAAATATTTAACAAAGTAAAATTCAACAGATAATGCTAATATGTGGTTTTCTAAGTTAATATGTAGCCCTCTGTTTCTATTTGAATTTAAAAACACTACTTACACAACACACACTAGAGACCTCAAATTCCTTGAGAGCATCACATTTTATTGTATGATGTTGAATGTTCATAATCATGAACTGGGCCCAAAATTTAGATTTTCAAAAAAGATATAAAAATCTAAAATCTATATTTTCAAAAAGTCAAAAATTGAAAATGATGTTTGGCACACAGGGAGAAACAATATGATATCAGTTAGCAAACATTTATTAAATACTATGTGTCAAGTACTATGCAAAGTTCTGGAGACACAAAGAAAGCAAAAATAGTCTCCCCCCTTAAAAAAATTCTAATGTTATAAGAATCAGTTCTCAGACTCAGATTGAGACAAAAACTAAGGCTTTGCAAATGGCCTTGAGGACCTCTGAATTCTCAAAGAGGACACTGAACAAAGACAGTATGAGAGTTTCTAGGTATATATAAAGCAAGTGAAAGCACTGCTTATTGACCAGTAAAGCATCTACCCCTTTTCCAGTGTAGTCTTTAATGAGCATGTACACGGACTGAAACCAAGGACTGAGTATAATAGAAGCTGAGAACTCCCCAGATATTGCCAGTGTTGTATGAGTGATCATTTCCAAGGCCATGGAATTTTTTTTTCAAATTTTCCTGGTACTAAATTTGTAGTCCATGGCTGAAGGAAAAATAGATCTGTATTTGGGGTTAAGACTATTTCCCCAAAGGGAAATAAAATAATTGGCTTCATAAAAGCAATGGGAGACTCAAACCCAAGTCTTCTTGAGAACTAAGTTATATATATAACATCTGTTTAAGAAGACATAGAAAACAAGGTATAAAATTTCCATGAAAATTATTTATATAAATATGGGCACTTAATGGAAAGGCTCAGTTATCTGGGCAGCTAATTTATGGGGGAAGTATTTTCCAACCATGTCTAATACATCAAACATCCATAATATATGTGTAATAATTACAAATATGTGCATTATACTTTCAATCTCTCTCTTCTTCTCTCTCTCTCTCCCTCTGTCTTTCCCTTTCTCTCTGTTTCTCTCTCTGCTTCTCTGTCTGCCTTCTGTCTGTTTCTCCCTCCTTCTCTTCTTTCCTCCCTTCATCTATATCTCTGCCTCCTCTCTTTCTCTCTCTATTCCCCTCCTCTCTCTCTCTCTATGTCTGTGTCTTCTGTTTCTGTCTCTGTCTCTGTTTCTGTCTCTCTCTTCTTCTCCCCCCATAAGTTGCAGCATTCAAAGAGAATAGAGAGTTAGCATGAGGGGCAGACAGAATAACCTGAGTTGGAATCTTGTCTGTGAACCTAATCTCTGAGGACTAACAGAAAAATTTGTCCCTAAATCACTGACAGATTGGTGACAGGTCTTTTGGTTAAAGCAATCTATGATGAATCTATGAGATGATTTAATCTGTATTTATAGAGGGTACTCCCAAAGGGATAAAATCATGTGACAGTGCAGAGAAATATTGAATGTGAAATAAGAGGACATGAGTTTATATTCTACCTCTCATGCATATCTGTATGATCTGTGTGACCTTGGGAAAATAGCTTCTTGGGCTTGAGTTTACTCATCTGTAAAAGTTGAAGATTAGACTAGATGGCCTTTGACTGAAATCCTTTCTAACTCTATCATCCCATGAATCTTTGAAGTATTGAAAAATATATATTCAGTAGGAAAATGACATATGTATTTATGGAAAGCCAAATGGCCTTAGGTCATGGGTGGATAATTATAGTTTTACTATGCCTTTTTAATGGTGAAGCACAGAAATCCTCATCGTCATGCAATAAATCTTTCTTTTTATCTCATTTTATTAGTGCAGTTCAGTTTAATGCTTACTGTTCCTTCCTAAAGATTTAGTAAAGCACCTGGGAATAAGTGAATCCTTAGACAAAATGCTATAAAATGAATTCAAATACAGACTTTGTTGAATACCTAGCTTTAACTGATAGAAAACAACAACAAAAACTACTGGCAGCCTTATGTGTATTGGTGTTCTGGTATTCTAATTGGTATTTTGATTGTCTAATGCTATTTATTCAGACGATTGTTCATTTATAAAGCAATAAATGATTTGTTAGTGTTTTCTGATTTTTATATATGTTATATATACTTATATTCCATATATGTTAATATATAATGTGTTCAGTTTGACTTTACTGCTCCATTCTCACAGAAATGGTATCCAATACATGTGGAATAGATTAGATGGTAGCTTTGATGATCACCTATCGCTAGGCAGATAATTGATTTCAACATGCATCACTAGGAAAAGAAATCAACTTCTTATGCAATGTGACACACAGGATGTTTTGTGCACTACCATCTGAATGAAGAGATAAATAGATAGGCAAATGGAGAAATAATAAGTCAATATATCAATAGAGAATATTAAAATTTTCTTTGCAACTCAGTATAGGTCAAAGCCTATTAACAGAAATCAATTACTATGAATTGAGTTTCAGATCCCTTTTCTTACAAGTTATACTACAAGAAATAGTATTTGTCTATAGAAATAGTATATTGTCTATATATAGAAGTAGGATGTCTAAATGTTCCCATGCTGTCAGTTATGTAGCATTTACTGAGGTCCTGCTATATGCATAACATGTTACAAGATACAGTTAAGTGATTTTAAAAAAATATAATATTGCTAAGAAGCCAATAACTATTTCTGAGGCACTTGAATTTGAGTTGTAAAGGCAGAATATGTCCACATATGATAATAATTTAAGAAAATTTGCAAAACAGCAAAACTAAAATAATAATGATGATAATTTTCATTTATATAAAACTTACATATAGATATCCAATATATGTATATTTATAATCTATTTTTATATCTAAAGTTATATACAATTATCTAAATATATATTACATATTTCTCCATGTAATTATATAAGCTATACATTTTTAATTATATAATAGTATGATGGGAAATGTTTAACAACTATGTCTCTAGGAATGCAAAAAAAGGAAGGAGAGCAGGAGGGAAGGAGGGAAGGAAGAAAGGAAGGAAGAAGGGAAGGAAGGAAGGAGGGAAGGAGAGCAGGAGGGAAGGAGGGAAGGAGGGAAGGAGGGAAGGAAAAAAAAGAAAAGAAAAGAAAGAAAAAATAGGCTAGTTTATCTTTAGGAAACTACAAAGTTCCTTCAATGACTTCACCCAAACTTCTACATTAAGCAAAGACCCATCTTTAAAAAAATAACATTATTACCAGCATTACTGCATCGAAGTAGGGAACACAGTAGTCTCCAAGGAGTTAAAAGTGAATGTCCTTTATAAGCAAATGGGGAGATTTACAGTCACTGTGAAAAGGCAGCAACATGTAACATACGAGGAACTCTAATAAATGATGTTATCAAAGAAATATATGATTAGAAGGGGCCATATTCTGAGAGCTAGGAATAGCCAAGGGACAGCTTGGATGCTACAATCCTCTCTTTACAATGTCAATCAAAATAAAAGTGATGAGTCCAGAACATTTTAAATGATTCTCCTATAGCAAACTTTTGGGAGAACACCAACAAAAGTAAAATAGATAACAACAAGAACAACAATAAGTAGTTAATATTTATATAAATCTTACTATGTTCCAGGCACTGAGATAAATACTTTATAATCATATTTCACTTGACCCTCACAACAACCCTGGGAGATGGGGGATAATAACAATTTTTCAGAGGAAGAAATTGAGGCAAAGAGGTTAAATGGCCACACAGCTAGGTCACATTTGAACTCACGACTCTGACTCCAAGTCAGGCACTTTATCAACTATGTCACCTAATAAAAATGATGAAAATATAGTGCAACTCATTTCATTTCTTTTTATTTAAAACATTTTAATTACAAATTTATAGTGCAACTCATTTCATTTCTTTTTATTTAAAACATTTTAATTACAAATTTAATAAATGCCAAATAAAATTAGAATTTCCATTTAAAAAGTCAAATAGAAAAAAAGATTTACCTAAATCTATGAATCAATACTACATACTATGTACAACTTTCTTTTCTATCATCCTATATGTGTAACACAGTTTTAAAAACATCCTGCCTCTCTGTTTCCATCTTGCCTTTTTTCTGTTGCTTGTAAAAGGCTTCAGTGATTCTTTTCTATTTTTTTTTTTTTTGGAATCCTACCACTAATTGTTTTTCTTCATCTCTTCATCCGATCCCTCATATGGGGGAAAAATAAAACTTTTCTAATAAATGTTCATGGTAAAGTACAATGAATTCTCATATTAGTTCCTTCCAAATTTTTTTTTTCTCATTCTGTACCTTGAGTCCATTATCTCTTCATCTTATTATCTATTTGAATAAATTATTGATGATGGAAAAAATAGATGGACAAAAGAAAAGACATAGAAGGAACTATATTAACTCTGTGTACTAGTTTAACTTTCGTAAAGCAATTGTCATAATGAAAGCCTGAAGACAGTCATACTCAGCTAACATTTGCTTTTGTGCCAAGTCAAAACATATGACTGCCAAGGACCATACTAGTTTTGAATATAAAATTGCTTGTAAAATCTTACAAAGGAGAATGATAGAATTATGAATAGTATTATCTCAATAGAGAGCAAAGTAGTGAAGAGTGAAAGCAGCTTTAAGAAATCTTGGCAAAAAGCCCAACTACTCATAATTATTGTAAGGGTCTCCAAGGATGAAGGTGGAAGATGAGAAAAAATAGAGAAGATCAGTAACACTTTTTATAACACTTTTCTTTCACCATCATCAACAAGTATAGAGCCCGAGGCTGTGCTAGTGCCTGTAGTTTTCCTTGGGGGAGAGGTGCATTTGTAGCTATTGGCTCAGACTCCCTACTCCATCTAGGATCACTGAGGATTAAGAAAAAAAAAAAAAAAAAATCCCAGGTGGTTCAGATTAGATTGTGATTGTTGTCTGTTAACCCAGAGCCCTGGAAACAGTGATACTCAGTCTTTCTTTTCTTCTAGTTCTGGACCACCCCCAGGGACTTTAAATTAAGGTTCTTTCTGGGAGCTCACATTCCCTTGTCCCTCAGCAACTACCTGCCTTTAAAACAAGTCTGGATCTATGATTTCTACAAATCCAAAATCAGTTCTGGGTCCCTGAAAGCAACAATACCCTTCAAAAGAATAGAGGAAAAGACTTTCCAGTAGATTTCAAGGAACTTGAAGCTTTGTTTCCTGTGGAAGTTCCAGAGGAGATCCCTTTCACAGAACTGGCCCCTTCCTCTATATTTTTGAGGGTTGGCTTGTCCTTCATAGCCCCTGTGTCCTTGTCTAGGGAATTAAATTTGATTTTAGAGAAAGAATATAATCAGGCTTGTTTCAAAGACAGGTAATTATTAAGCAATTGGGGAGTGTTCAGGACTTTTCTCTCCAAGAGACAACTCCTGCTACTATTTAGTTCAATATAGCCTATACCCTCACAAGAATTCCTTCTATAAAAGGACAACAACAAGTTTCAACAAGTGGTGGTCCAGCCTCTGCTTGAAGACCTTATAACAGTCAAACATTGGGAGAGCCCTCAATCTTAGGTTGTTTTTCCTTCTTATGTCAGGGCTAGATCTGTTCTAGTTAGGCTTTCTAAGGCTCAGCAATACAAATTTAACCCAACTTTCCCATGACAGTCTTTCAAATCTTTAAGAAAGTTCCTAAAGGTTGGACCAACTCTTAAGAATACCAGGTTCTGTACCTCTTGACTCCTCTCAAATTATTAGTGTGGAATTAATTTTTTCCATTACATAGTTGTAGTCATAGTGGATATTTTTTTCCTTTGTTCTATTTACTTTATTCTGCATCAATTCATTAAATCCTATAATTCACTATATTAATTTTATTAATTGTTTCTCAAAGCATAGCAATATTTCATAATTTTCATGTCCCATAATTTGTTTATTCATTTCCTACTGGATAGGCCTCATTCATAGGAGGGTCTGTTTGCATTTTATTATGTTTCCCAACAAAAACAAACAATCAAGCAAACAAACAAAAAAAAAACCTTATCCACTTATGTTTTAGATGGCTGATTTTCATTTTAATGTCTACCAAAATATAACAAAGTTATAGTTGATTGGACCTTAAAGACTTTCTAGGCCACACCTTTTATTTTACGGACTGAGAACCTGATGTCCAATAAGATTAAATGGCTTGATTAAAGTCAAAAAGGAAGTAAATAGAAGAGCAAAGTACTTTGACTATAAATCTAACTTTTTTCTTCCCAATGGACCATATTAACTCCTTGTTTTATTTATATATATATATATATATATATATATATATATATATATATATATATATATATATATATATATATATATATATATATATATATATATTTGTATATCTTAAAATTATAACTCTACCTATTTCTAGTACTAATACAACCTACTTAGTACCTACTATGTTTCAGGCACCATTTAAAGCATCAAGGATATGAAAACAAAAATGAAATAGTTTCTGCCCACAAGAAACTAAAATTTTATGCCATAAAATCAAATGGAAGTTTTAAAGAGATTTACTAAGTATTTGGTATGATGAGGTTCTAAACCTACTAGAAAATAGGACACAATAAATAATGTGCAGAAAGGAATAAAATTTTTATGAACTCTCCAAACTAGTAATTCTCTTTCAGTTAGATTTTGGTGGCTTTGTATTGATATAGTTTTTCTCATCTAGGAGCCTAATTAAGGTGACAAATGCTCATTGTCCCTGTTAATATTTCACCCATATTGTCCCCATTAACATTTCACCCACAGACATATATTTAGCCATTTTTTCTTTTTTTGTGGGATTTTTTTTAAATTCTCTCTGCTATTTGCTTTCATTTTATGGGAGAGTTCATCCCATTCACATTCACAGTTATGATTACCAGCTCTGTATTTCCTTCTATACTATTTTCTCTCCTGTATATACTTTTGTACACTCTTTCCACTCTGTCCTCAATCTGTTTTTTTAACCTACCCACCCACTACCTTATCTCCTATCATCCATTCCCCCTTTTCTTAGTAATGTTTTTAACCCACTCCAACCACTACCTTATCTTTTATCAAACCTTCCTCCCTTCTCTTACCTTTTTTCCTAATGTTTCTGCCCTCCCTTCTATCCTGTCCCTCTCTTTTCTTTTCCTCTTTCTCTTCCTACTTCTTTATAGAGTTAGATACATTTCTATACCCAATTGAATGATTAAGTTATTCCCTTTTAGAGCTTAAACTTATGAGATCAAATTTCAGAAAATACTCATCCTATTCCCTTTCCCCCTGAATTGTAATAGATCTTTTGTGCTGCTTGGTGTGAACTAATGTTTCCATTATATCTCTCCTTTCCTCTTTTTCCGATACAAACATATTTTTCATTGAGGTTATCACATCAGAGTCCATTAATAACCACACCCTCAATGCCCCTCTCTGTCTGACCTAGTAACAGATACAGTTCTCAAGAGTAACAGATATCAATTTCCATTTAGGGATGTAAACATTTTAACTTTTAAATAATATATATTTCCCTCTATCTTTCTGTGATTCTCTTAAGTCCTTTGACTGTGGAATAATTTTCTGTTTAGTTTTGGTTTTTTCAATAGAAATGATTGAAAGTCTCTTAGTTCATTAAAGCTCCATCATCTCCCCTGAAAGATGATACTGAATCTATCTGGGTTGTTAATTCTTGATTGTAACCCTAGGTTCTTTGACTTCTGGAATATGGTATTCATGGCCCTTTTTTGTAGAAGCTGTCAGATCTTGGGTAATCCTGACTATTCCTCCTTGATATTTTAATTGTTTTTGTCTGGCAGCTTGCAGATTTTGTTCCTTGAGAGTATAGTTTTGTGGCTCCAGCCATTCTGGAGAACAATTTGGAAGTATGTTCCAAAAAGTTATCAAACTGTGCTTTGACCCAGACATGTTTCTATTAGGCCTATATCCCAAGGAAGGAAATGGACCCACATGTACAAAAATGTTTGTGACAGTCATTTTTGTAGTGGCAAGAAACTGGAAACTGGGTGGTTGCAAAAAAAAAAAAAAAAAAAAAAAAAAAAAAAAAAAGACAGATTAAGACTTTGTCACCAGCTTTCCCACAATCTACCTGAGCTGGGCTGAACACTTTTTTCACCAGTGAATGAAACTTATCAGCAAATGAGGTACTGTCAGTTGTAGAATAGATAAATAAGTTATGGTATATGAATGTTAAGGAATATTATTATTCTATAAAAAATTATCAGGAGGATGATTTTAGAGAAGTCTGGAGAGACATGATCTGATGCTAAGTGAAATCAGCAGAATCAAGAGATCATTATACATCAATATTATATGACAACCAATTCTGATGAACATGACTCTTTCCAACAATGAAATGTTTGATGCCAGTTCTAATGATCTTGTGATGAAGAGAGCCCAGAGAGAGGACTGTAGGAACTGAATGTGAATCACAGCATAACATTCTCACTCTTTTTGTTGTTGTATGCTTACATTTTGTTTTCTTACTCACTTTTTTATCTGATTTGTCTTGTGCTGCAAGAGAATTGTATAAATATGTTTACACATATTGGATTTAACATATATTTTAGCATGTTTAACATATATTGAATTGCTTTCCATCTGGGGAGTAGGAGGAAAGAGAAGAAAATCTAAAACATAAGGCTATGCAAGGGTCAATGTTGTCAAATTATCCATGCATATGTTTTGAAAATAAAAAGCTTTATTAGAAAAGAAAGATTATAGCTTTGGATTTTCACAACAGTGGCCTTTGGGGTTTTCCTTATGGAATCTCTTTGGGAAAGTAATTGATGGATTCTTTCAATCAGTATTTTCCCCTCTGTTTCTAGAATACTGGGGCAATTTTCCTTAATGATCTCTTGTAAAATGCTATTCAGGCTTTTTTTTTTTTTTTTGGTCATGGCTTTCAGGTAGGCCAATAATTTTTAAATTGTTTCTTCTGGATCTATTTTTAGTTTGTATAACTGATTCTTGATTATCTCACAAAGCTATTAGCATCCATTTGTCTTGTTCTAGTTTTTAATGTTTGATTTTCTTCAGTTAGCTTTTGTATATCTTTTTTTTTTCCATTTGATTAATTCTATTGTTTAAGGAGTTGTTTTCTTCAATTTTTTTTCTTTCCATTTTCAAGCTGTTGACTCTCTCATGCATTGTTGTCATTTCCTTTCTCATTTTTTTTCTTCTCCCTCTCTTATTTGCCTTTTAAAATCTTTTATGAGCACTTCAAAGAAGTCTCTTTGGGCTTAAAACTAATTCATATTACTCTTTGAGATTTCCTCTGGGAACATTCTGTTTTTGTCTGAGTTTGTGTTTTGGTCTTCCCTGTCACCATAGTAACTTTCTATGGTCAAGGTTCTTTTCTCTTTCTTGCTCATTTTCTTTCTTTTTCTTTTGATATTTCTTCCTTTTTACTTTTACAGTTGAGCTCTGCCCCTGGGGTAAAGGGGGCACTTTTTTCCAAGCTTCCTGCGTAGCTCTGAGCCTTGGTTTTGAGCTCAGGGACCACTTGTGTTTTCAGGGGTTACCTTTTCCCACTCTTTTTAGGTAGCAGCCTGTTTCCTTAGTTTGTTTTCTGAACTGGGACTGGAAGCTTCTCCACTCCTTTGCTTCTCTGCTGATCCAGGACTAAGGGTATGCTAATTTGGTATGATTAAGATTCTGTCACCAACTTTCCCACAATCTACATGAGCTGGGCTGAACACTCTTTTCACTAGTGAGTGAAACTTACCAGTAAATGAGATTGATCTTAAAGACTTTTCAATCTATCTTAAGCTGGAGAGTGATTTCATTCCATCAGACTCTTCAGAGAATTGGTTTCATATGATTTTTGAGGAAAAGTAGGAAACTTTAAACAGCTTCCTGACTTTACTGTGCTATCTTGGCTCCATTCCTAGATGTCATTCTTCAGCCTGTCTTTACTAAATATTGTTTGAATACATTCTGGAAATATTTTAGAACCCTAATCCATAGTATGTACTACTGCTGTGCTTAAGTCAAATAGATCTGTAATGAAAGAGAGGATGGGCTCTAGAGTATGATAATGACAATACTAGTATGTTAAGAAAATATTCTTTCCCATGATCATACCTCTCAGATGCTTTCTCCTCTTCTGATAAAGTTATAAACTAGCATTTGAAGTTGTAAAAGTCATAACTACAAAGAAAATTAACAAAAAAATTCAATTTCTATCCCTTTTCATCCTCACATTCCCCCAAAATGTGGTAGTTTAATAACAGTTCAAAGGCATTGCCTAAAACTGTTATTTTAAACAATTACCACCTTATTTTCATTGGCTAATCATCCTTGATTCACATAAAACTACATTTCAGAATATTACCACAAAGGCAATTAAGAAGAAAATAAAAGTTACTTTCTAAGGTTTTTCACTTTCTCTCTAAGTTGTTAGAATTTACAAACCAAAATATTAGGAAGGGTTTTCACTTTAAGGGCATTGCATAAATTTGATAATTCAATTCAAAAGGTAAACCTTTTCCCTCCATTCCTATGTGAAATTTAAACAAGTGAATTCTGATATTTTTTTTCTTTTCACATTACATTTAATTTTATATTCACAAATTTAAAATAAAATATTAACCAGATCAATGGAGAAAGTGTATTAAAATGTTGTTTCATCTTATTACTCGTTATGGCCTGAGACTCCTAATCTAAAGAATTTTCAAGAGTTCAAGTAATCTCATCTAGTGATTGAATGATTTACTTCCTGGGCTCAATAGATACTGCAAGGGTGGCAAATTCCAAGCATATGGCAATATTATTTTGAGAACAGAGCCAAAACACTCCTCAGTATTGGGAAGGAAGAAAATGCCTCATTTCCTCTGGAAAAGAGGCCAGAGTACCAGACATCTTAATCAAACATTCCCCAGCATAGCTTTTGTCTTTTGAGAAAGCTGTTGAATCTATATTTGTCTTTGTCTTCATTTTACTTGTCAAATCATGTGAGAAGAAAAAGAAAATACATAAACTCTAAAACTACTATCTATTCTGTGACTGATATTCACAAAATTTTATTTTGTAAGTATGCAAATAAGGAAATTAGTGGATAGAGAGTTAGACTTGGAGTATCATCAGTTGAAATCATGCTTCACACTTATTATTTCTGTGACTTTAGACAAGTGGCATATGTCTGTTACCCTCAGTTCCCTTCATCTATAAAATGGGGATCTACTTTAAAGTTGTGAAGATCAAATTGACTAATATATTCAAAGCAATTTGAAAATATTAAAATAATATTATCATTTTTAAAACTAAATTCATTTTAAAGTCACATATGGAAATATTCATGCAAGTAAAACAGTAGAAAACACCGTATATCCCTACATTCCTCTTAGCATCAATCTTAAATAGTAGCCTATGAAATTCCTGATATCTCTGATTTCTTCAATTACTTTGAACTTTAGGGATTATTAAGTTGAGCCCCTTATTTTACAGAGAAGTATAGTTAGTCTTTAAAAGGCTTATCATTAGACAATCTTTTGCCTTTCTCTGTGTACCCAGTGTTTAGTATGGTGCTTGATACATAATTGACTGGTTGTTTTTTTCCTTCCTTCTTGAAGTGGACCAAAATAGCATCACTATGTTGGAGTCAAGTACAATGTATTCAATTATAGTTGACCAGATTATTATGAGTTCAGAAGACTTTACCACAGATTGGGCACAAATAATCCACATGAATATTTGGAGTGGAGATGTCTCTAAATTTGTGCATCTCACATTTGTTTAGATTTTGGAATTATGCTTCACTAAGAGAGCAAATGGGTGAAACACACTAAGCAATCTTTTACCAGTGTCTCTCGTGTCTTGCAATAGATTAAAAAGTTCTTCAAAAAAATCTTGAGAATGTCCTTGTATTGCTTCTTCTGATGTTCATGTGACCACTTGTCTTATGGAAGATCTTTGTAAAATAACCTCTTTGTGAAACATACATATTTGGCATTTGAACAATATAGCCAGCCCATCACAGTTGTGATTTCTGCAATAGAATCTGAATGTTTGGCAGTTTAGTTTGAAAAAGGACTTTAGTGTCTGGAACCTTATCTTGCCCAGTGATCTTCATAATCTTCCTAAGACAGGTCATATGGAAGTGATTCAGTTTCCTGGCATGGTTCTGGGACACTATCCAGGTTTCACAGACATACAACAATGAGGTCAGCCCAATGGTTCTGTAGACCTTCAGCCTAATACCTCTTCTTTCATATGCTTTCCTTCAAAAGTCTCACAAACATTGAGCTAGCTCTGGCAATGAATATATCAATCTCATCAACTATGTGTACATCCCTGGAAAGTAGACTGACAGAGTAAGTGAATTTATCTACAGCAAAATTCCTCCATTTGCTATAGACAATGGTTTCATGGATGATTAGTATGATGTTAATGGGTGAAGAACCTCTGTTTTCTTGGTTAGGCCAAAATTAGCACAATTAGTGAGTCAATCCTTACTCTGTTTGCTATTCAGCCTCAGAGACTGCATTGAATGCACAATCATCTGAGAAGTGAAGAGGAAAGTCACACATCAACTTTCCTTCCTCTTTAGTCTTGGTTTTAAACTTAAATAATTTACCATAAGTTCAGTAATTGACCTTGATTCACTGTTCATCCTCATTAAAGATGTCTGACATCACTGAAAAAAGCATGCTAAAAAAGCATGGGGGCAAACACACATTCCTGCTTAGGAAAGCATAAGAACTCTGTCCATTATCTCAAAAGTTGCAAGCCTTCCATGATGAAACTGGTATAGAATATTGATGAACTTCTCTGGGAATCTAAACTTTGCCATGATCTTCCACAAACCCTCACAATTGATATTATCAAAGAAATTAGTTAGATCCACAAATATGTACAGACATCTGTTTTACTCCTGGCATATCTTTTAGAAATTTTTGGACTGCAGACAACAAATAGGCCATTCTTTGACCCTTTCTGAAGTCACATTTGGTTTTCTGACCATGTTATAGTTGAAAGATCAGCCAGTTAAGGTCGCTGTCATGAATCTTGCTTGTGATGACTAAGAGAGAGACTTCATTGTGATTGTCACAGGACAACTCGTTTCCTTTTCATTTATAGAGTTGGACAATGGAGACATCCTTGAACTCCTGAGAGATAATCTCCTCTTGCAATATAGCCCAGAAGATTTCTGTCAGTTTCTATATGAACAGTGATCCCACCTGCCCTGTAAATCTCAGCAGAAATAGAATCAGCACCAAGCATTTTGTCACATGAGAAGCCTACTGATATTCCAATACCTTTGGAAATCTGGCTGGAGAGGAATTGACTTTAACCTGAGGTTCATATTTAATAGCTTCAGAATTAGTTGATGACAGTTTGCTGAGAATGTTGTGGAAATATTCAGCCTATCTCTTCAGGATTTTTTGACCTTATCAGGGTTCATATGGAACATATGCTATGATGATAATAGAATAATACTTTCCTGAAAGTGATAATCATGCTATCATGAATCTATTATTCACTTCCATTACAAAACATACATACTTGTTCATTAGATTGGTTTTGATTGTGAAACCTATGAGAGATTAATGATGCTTCCTATCACTGCAGAAATTCCAGAAAAAAATAAAACAAAACAAAACACACACACACACACACACACACACACACACACACAAAAAAAAACAAAAAAAAAAAAAAAACCCAAAACCATCATTCCAGCTTCAACTTTGGTAAACTAGCCTTCATTTACCATGTTTGTATCTTTGTGCCAGTCAGGACTGCTATTTGGATGTGATCTCTACTAAATTGTCTCATAACAAGAGCTATTTGCCTTTCAGTTCTACTGAATTTCATTTTGTCCATAAACCTGTGCCAATGGTGAGAAGGATTAGTTTTGTAATTTTTTTTTTATTTCAACCAAACTTAGGCTCACCATCCTGCAGTAAGTATGTCAGGGTTGGATTAGAAAATTTCTAGGGTATCTTTTCTAACCCTTTCCTTATGTCATGAGGTGAAAAGTGTGGTCCCTTAAAAAGGCTGTTCAGATACCTGGGATGGGGGAAGTTATAAATCCACTGATGTTTCAGCCCAGGGAGAATACAACCCTTTACTCTGGACTGCCTTTGGACCAGTTTATGTTTACAGCACTCAGTGTACTATCACGTGTTGCTTTATTTGTCACCACAGGATTTTGAGGTAGGTAAAAATGATAAAATGTTATAGGTAATGCCTTTTGACTCAGTAATATATTGGATTTAAATGAGACAAAATACTGAAAAATTGTCTGAATTACTCTTTGTTCCAGAGTCATAAGAGTCCAATGACAAGATAAAAGTGAAGATGACTGATGATGACTTTAGGAGGCAGAAGTGACCTAGGTGACTTCCATATCTAATGGAACTCTAAATGCTGCACAACACCTGCTTCAGCTGCTTTCATGTCTACTGCAACATACTGTACACATCTACCCATTCTTCTGGCTGAGGTCTTCAAATCCTTGTCATAGACATTCCCCTAAATGACCAATGGGTCTGAGACCCCTCAGTTACTCTCAGCCTAGTTTAGCCCATCTGCCAAAAATGGCTAATGTGCATTTTATAACATACTTCTCAGAATCATAGGACATAACTAATGAATCAAATAGATTCTAAGCATGGAAATCAGTCCTTAAAAGAACCTGGCAGCCCTCACACCAGCAATATTTGTCTTCCCTGAACATAAGAACATCTGAATATAATATAGCATAATAGAAACTTAATAAATATTTATTCAATGACTGACTAAGATTACATAACTATAAAGTCATGTAATGCTAGTTCTAGCATTCTTTTTACTTTGGTAGAGCCTATATATATATATATGTATATATATATATGTATATATATGTATATATCACACCAATATTGTTAATTAATGCTCAATATTTTTTATGATGATAATGCTTAAGGTTTTAATCATGGTTTGGTCAAAGTAAACAATGATGCCTATCTGAAATTTGGTGCACAGGAAGAGCCCTTTGCCTGAATGGATTCAGTTGCAGAACAGAGCTTTTTGTTTGAATGTTAAATAGGATTATGAAGATGTGCTAAACTTCACAAAACTGGGGACTTTAGACCCTAATGAAAATCCAGGTTTCCATCAAAAAAAAAAATAAAATAGAAGCTATCATTTAAATCAACATCTCAGTTGTAATGCCTTCTTAAGCCTTGAAATAATCAATAATTTTAATGAAGATCAAGGGGAAATCATAAGGAGAGACTGATGAGCAAAAACCTAAGGGGAGGGTCACACTAACTTAGTATCCACAGCAAAATAAAATAGAAGTAAGGTTGGAGAGAGAGAAATAGGTCTGGGAAATATTGTATGTGAAACTAAATTTACTGGAGTAGATATATTGCATCTGAATAATATTTGAAAGAGGCTTAGAAAAAACTGAGTCTGCCTATATTTGTCACCTAGTAATTTTATTTACTTACCAGGTAAAATTAAATATAGATAGATAGATAGATAGATAGATAGATAGATAGATAGATAGATAGATAGAGATAGAGATGGAGATGATAGAGTTAGAGATAGAGATAGAGATAGAGATAGAGATAGAGATAGAGATAGAGATAGAGATCTCAAAATATATACTTGGGATCTTCCATACCTTTGTTTGCCAAGGAGTCCTGATCCTAAAGTCATACTCTTTCCTCTAAGGTATTTACTTTATACTATTACTATGAACTCTTTATTTTGCATAGACTTAAAAGCAACATTCTATGATGGCCATATGAACATCTGCATTTTTCAAGAATCCCTAGAAACTTCTGTCTTTGAAATCAAGACAACTCTATCCAAATAAAATCTCAGCATGATAAAGACAATGTACTTTTAATCTTTCCAGAGCTGAATTAAACTCAATACAAAAATAGGATATGACTTACTCATATAATGTTTAATTGTTTAATTCTCGTGAACTCTGATAAAATTATTTGTTAAAGTAATATAAAGTTTTCATTCCAATAGACTCTGAAGGACACTATCAGGAAAATAGAAACTGGAAAACAAGTTGTTTAATCATTGTCAGCCATATTGTTGTCTATATACAAATGCTTCTCTGGAAATCTATTATAAATGTTTAAAAATTGCCTTTCAATATGTATTACAAACTATTGTAACATAGTTAAGGGGAACAGAGCCAAAGTAGGTTGATATCAAAATGTAATGGAAATGATATTAATAAATTAAGCCATTATTATGAAAATCCTCTATTATGTAATAATAGAGAAAAATATTATATCAAAACAATTATTTGTATTTTCTAACAAATTTATATTATTCAATTAAAAAGATTTGAATCTAAAGAATGAATATTTGTTATGTGTGATGATAAAATGTTAAATAAGATATGTTGACTTAAATAATGAGATCTCTATTTCACTTTAAATAGCTTAAAGGAAGAGATTCTTGCTTTCTGAAATAACTAAACTTGATTTTATTCACATCTGATCTCAACTTATTCACTCACATGAAATTGTTGAAAGAATTGCACTCTCAGAGATGATCTCAAGATGTAAGTTTAGAATAACTCTACAGAGTGCTACAGACACAAATGTGAAAGGAACAAGAACATTTTTTATTGAAATCTCAATCTTCAGGTCTTTCCTAATGCTCTAAAGATAGCAAAACATTCTTGATATTATTCATCATTTCTGTTAATTAGCTTTGTATTAACTTCAATAAAGTGTCACATATTTCTCACATTTTTTTGAAAGTAAGAAGGGTTTTATTTTTATTTTTGTATTCTATGTGCCTACCTCATTAACTGACTGCTGGAGTTCTTAAAATTCTTACTGAACTGAATTGAAATAGATGCTAATTCATTTTCTAATTATGATCTTCCTTTACCCTTCATCATAATAATGTGTTTTTCAGAAACAACTCCTCACATGTGTTATAAAATGTATTGTATATTAAGTTTAAATGTAAGATAACAAGAATTCTTTGTAAGTCACAGATTAATAAATGGTTGGTTAGGTTTGAAGAGCTCTTAGAGATGATCTAATTTGACTTCCTCCTTTATGGATAAAGAAACTGAAATTCATACTTTCTCATTTCATATTAATAACAAGTGTTTTCTGTTCATCCATGTACCCCTTTTCATTTGTTAAATTCTTTCCTATGTATTGACAGTCTTTGCTTCCACATTAATGGTCGTAAGAGTACTTTTTAAAAATTTCACTGTGATCAAACAATAAAAAGGGGATGAAAAAATTATAAAGAAGACACTATCAATGTACAAACTGTGCTTACAAAGAAAACCTCTTACTCAAAAATCCTACTACAAAACTATTTAATATTTTCTGATTTTAAAACAATTTTTTAAAAAATCTTAAATAAAATCAACAAATTTTATTGTTCAATTGTTCTCCATAAAAACCCATTGAAAGTGCTGATTTATGGAGCAATTGTATTATTTTTGATCCAAATACTTGAAACCCAAAGTTAAGAACAAGTCCTTACCACCTTCTTTAGTACAAAGATTGACGAGGTTGTGAACTGTGTCCATCAACTCCAGCTGTTGTTTTTGAAGGACACTGTTGTTACTGGTTGCCCTGTTTAACTGTTTCTCCAATTCCTGGATTATATATGTCTGACGAGTAACCAGGCTTTGCAAGTTCTCCTTCTCTTCCTTTAAAGTGTCCAACTCTTCTTTGTGTCTTTCTTCCATTTCTAGGATTTTATGCTCTAATAGACTACAAACAAAGAGATAAAATAGTAGTGCTTAGTTCTGTACATATATGAAGTTCTTATCTGTTGTTAGTTTATATATTTCAAATACACAAATTA
Source organism: Sminthopsis crassicaudata (assembly GCF_048593235.1). NCBI lineage: Eukaryota > Metazoa > Chordata > Mammalia > Dasyuromorphia > Dasyuridae > Sminthopsis > Sminthopsis crassicaudata. Next base: position 132,315,464 of record NC_133617.1, on the reverse strand, counting down.
GATTTACTATAAGCTTGCTTTTATTTTTAGAAAGATAGATAAAAATATATAGGTTGGCTTTAAGAAGGTATCCAAAAACTATGCACTTAGGAACATATAAAGACCACCCCCCTTTGCACCCTCCCCCGGATATAGGTTATTTCCTGGAGGTACCTTATACACAGAGGGTAGCTTATTCTGGCCCAAGTAATAATTAAAGCCAGGAAAAGAAATATTATAACTTCCATTCAGGGACTGAATCCAATAAGAAAGATCTTGTCTGATATAGTGAGACTGTGCTGGAAAAAAAACATATGCATGGCAATAATCACGATGTTTTATATTTACACAGCTTCATTTACCTGGTGTTTTAAAAACATTAACTGACATTGATGAATTTTCATAAAGCTTCTGTGAGATAATTAACTTTAAAAATATAGGAACCATTCTATCAGTAAGCAAAATAACTAGGGTCACACTGCAGGGAAGATGTGGAAAGAAGACAGATTGCTATGCTGTCTTGTATTCTAATCAATAGCCTAAACTATTTTGCCTAATGCTATTATCTATATATCTATCACAAAGTAAAAGTTGAAGATAAATAGATTAGATATTTGTAGATATACAAATAGATTAAAAGAAACACCTCTGTTTTTCTTTCTTCATGTTGCTGAATTATTAATCAAAAATCTAATGGTCTTTTCTCATTCTTAATCATTTATTAACAATACCTTAATTAACATCTACTTCATTTAACTATAAACTTTTCTTTCCTTTTGTAGATCTTTTCTTCTGGGTTCTTATGATACTATTTCCTCTGGATTGTTTTCTATTTTCCTTTCATCATTATCCACATCATACTCCAGGGGAATATTCCAAAGTTCTGCCTGTCCCTATTCTCATTTTTCTCTATTCTTTCTCATATCTGTCCCTCTGTCTCCTTACTCTCTCATTTACACTTACTGCAATGTCTCTAACCTTCATCTCTCTGCAGTTGATTCCTAATTCTAGATATCCAACACTCAGTTTCTCTTCCAAGTTGCAGTTCTAGATGATCATTTGACTCTTAATTTTTTCAAACTAAATGTCTCAAGACTCAATATTTCTAAAACCTAAATTATTTTTCTTATCTTAAGTCCTCTCATCTTTCCTATTTTTGTCAAAGTACTACTATACCTCCAGTGTCTCAAATTTATAATTTCAGCATTATCATTTACACTTCATTCTCCCTCACTCCCCATATTCAATCACAGTTGCTAAATATTATTTCTACTTTCATAATATTTCCCAACAAATGTCTTCTCTCTACGTTCAAAGCTACCACATTAAGTACAAATTCTTATTACCTTTTGCATAAATTATTGCAGCAATATTTCAATTGGTCTCCCTGAATCAAGTCTCTCAGGACTCCATTAAATTATATATTATGTTTGAAGTAATTTTCCTTAACCACATATCTCATCATGTGCTTCCCTTTTTCAATCCATTTCAAGAGCTTGCTATTTCCTCTAGGATAAAATGTGAAATGCCCTATTAACTGTGTAAAGGTAATACACAGTTTGGATCAACAATATTTCTAGTCTAATTGGACATGACTTCATTTCATTTATTCTTTTATTCTAAACAAACTAGATTTCTTTCTCTTTCTCATAAATAGTGCTCCATACTCTCCTCTCTATTTAGATAAATGTTTTGTTTGAAAATGTGCTTCCTCCTTCCAGCACTTCATAAAACATTTCTTTTCCTTTCAGATACATAAAATCTTTCCTTATTCCATACTGTTACTGCCTTCCTTCCCAAACTACCTAATATTTAACTCCTTTGAATGTTTGTATGGTTATATATTTATTGCGCTATATAGACTTTCGCAATGATTTATTGCTTCACCTGTAGAATATAAACTCACTGCAAGTAAAGATTTTTCATTATTTCTACTAACATCCTCAGTGCCTAGAATTGTATCTAGCATTTGTTAGATGCCAAATTAGGACTTGTTGATTGACTGATTTGTTGCTCTTAAGTGAGACATTTTAATTGACTTGTATAAAGAAAGACTTCCGTCAGCTGATGGCTTGGGCTAGCATATGTTATAAGATTCTTTCACATAAAGTCTATTTTATTAATTACATTTGCATACATTGGACCGAGCATAATGTCTATCCCACAATTAGCACTAAATAAGTGCTTATAAATTGCTTGTAATTGGCATTCTTCATTCAGTGCTGTGGAATTAAAGTTAAACTTTCCTTCTTTCAGAAATCTTACATTAATTAATTAAATATTACATTAATTTTACAACAAATAAATAAATAATAAATCTTACATTAAAAAAGGACCCCTTGCAGAAACACTGGTACCTAGTCTATAAATTTATGAAAATAAAAATAGATTTTATAGCATATCTAATCAACTAGAATCCTATAAGGATGTCAAACTGTTTTTCAATTCAGTTTTCAGAAGGGTCAACCAGTCCCTTCTTTACAAGGTGTTATTCAAGTTCAATGAACTAGGTCAGGGTTCCTGTAGTTTGAGGAACCTACAGCCCTTGGGCCATATGCTGCCTGCTGAGAACATTTATTCGGCCTGCCTATGGCAAAATCACATCCAAAGTAACTTTAGACCTAAACTCAAGTTAGCAATGCACTCCCACAGGCTGAGGGACAGTGAACTGGCCCCCTAGTTAAAAAGTTTGAGGACCACTGAACTAGGTTTTATACTTTTTCTACCTTGTGAAAAGGGTATGTTGAATCATTTCTGGATGTTTTTAAAAAGAGGCACCAGGGAGTACTTTCAAATTAATTCTCAGATTCCAAAATAGAGAATACCTCATGAGCCCAATTCTCTGCTTGCCTTTCTTGGGGGACCAGGCTGTTGTAACATCTCTCTGGAATATATAGAGGAAAAGAAGAGAATTTCTTCCTATCTACTCCTCACCAATAAATCCACTCTCTAGTGCAGGAATGGCATTGTCCAGTCATCTCATATACCTGGGCAATCATTCTGTAGAAGCAATCAGCACCAAAGCCCATATGTGTGGGTATATTTCAGTGGGAGTGCAGAGGTTTGTGGATATAAATATATTAATGCCTACTCTCTTGGTAGCCTTTTAACATGACAAAAGTATGCATTATAGAGGAATTAAGGAAGCTTTTCTTCCTTTTGGTACCACATTTATCTCACACAAAAAAAAACAAGTTCTCTTACTCTCACTGAAAACTCTCAATGGTACAGTCTCTGTAGTTCAGTAATATGAGGAAAACATGGCCATTCTTTGTACTCCAATTCTTGTTGGAATAGAAGCTTGGGTAAAGCAGCCAAAGCAAGATAATGGGTAATGGATCAAACAAGCAGGTAGGAATTGTAAATGGGAAATATTTCCTTTTCTTTAGATGATCTGTTACTGTTAGGGAAAGTCAAAGAAAAAGATTTCCCTTCTGAGAGATAAAAAATATTTACATAGATATTTTGTTGGGTAAGCCATTATTGTATAATATCTTCACATGCCTACCAATAGACTTCAAATCAGACCGATATTTGTAGACTGTATGCTATTACTCTGCTCACATTCTTTTCAACTTTGTTTCAACTCCTGGACAAAAGATCAGTGGCAAAATGCCTTCCTAATTTCAGATGATTTAACTAAATAGAGAAATCTATCAAAGTTCAAAGAATGGTTGCTGCAAAAAAAAAAGAGTAAAGAATAAAATACATGGGGGGGTGGAGCCAAGATGTCAGAGAGAACCCAGGAGTCTATCTAAGCTCTCCTTTATCCTCAGACTACTTTTTATGAAACAGCATTGGAATTATGCTTGACTGTCAAAACCCACGGATATTGGGAGTACTACACATTACCAACAGAAGATAATCTTGAAATTCACCAGAAAAGATCTGTTTTTGCTCATGGGCAGTCTAGGCCAGGTGCAGAATCAGGCAAGTAGGTAATGAGAGTATGGAAAACATCTCATTCTGAGCAGATCAGGGCTGGGTAGGGTGCTGTCTCAGCTGGCAGAAAATTTGTGGGGAAAACTTTATCACAGTGTTGGCTACTTTGCTCTGGAAGCAAGCCAGTAGATCAGTAGAGAAGCTATAAACACAAAGGGTAAAGACTATAACCCCAAAAGACTAGAGTCTCTCTCTGGACCTGGCCACACCTACCCAGCACCAGGAAGGACTCAGCATAATCTCAGCACAACTGCCGATCACAGTGTAAATGCTAATCCCAGAGTAGACACTGATCCCAGCACAACCATAGCTGTCCCACTATAGCTTCACTACTACTTCCTGCTGTCTGTTGAGGAAGCTTGGTAATACTACACTGCCCCAAAAGCAGACTACAGTTTTGTTTTTTTTTTTTTCAAAATGAGTAAAAAGGCAAGCAAGCTCTAACTATAGATACCTTCTATACTGAAAGAGAGTAGACTTCAAACACTGAAGAGACTAAAAGCAAAGCCCCAAATGGTGATATAAGCTGGTCCACATCACACAAGGCTCTCATAGAAAAAAATTAAAAGGCTCTTTAAAAAGATCTAGAAGAAAAATGGGGAAACAAAAGGAAAGCTTTGCAAGACTGTCTGGATAAGTCATGTTACTCATTAAAAGATAGACTGGATAAAGAAATCAAATCCCTGAAAAACAGAATTAGTGAACCAAAAAAAGAAAACAGCTCCCTAAAAAATAAAATTGGTGAAATGGAAAAAAAAAATCTATAGAACAAAACAATTCATTTAAAAACTCATTTGAACAATTACAAAGAGAAATAAAAAAGTAACTGAGGAAAATAATTCATTAAAATCAGAATTGAACAAACGGAAATGAATGACTTTAAGTGACACCAAGAATCAGTCAAGAAAAATTTTAAAAATGAAAAAATAGAAAAAAATACCTACTTGGGAAAACAACAGACCTGGAAAACAGATCTAGGAGAGATAATCTTAGGATTATTGGACTTCCTGAAAATCATGATAAAAAAAGTCTAGACACTATTTTTCAGGAAATCATCAAAAAGAACTGCCCAACTGTTATAGAAACAGAAGGTAAAATAGACATTAAAAGAATTCATCAAACAATCACCTACTGAAAGAGATCCCAAAATCAAAATCAAGAAATATTGTGGCTAAATTCCAGAACTATTAGACCAAGGAAAAAATGCTACAAGCAGCTAGGAAGAAAAAAAAAATTCAAATACAGAGAATCCAAAATAACAATTACTCAAGATTTAGCTGCATTCACATTAAATGATCAAAGGGCGTGGAATCTGATATTTCAAAAGTCTAAAAAAACTTGGTATGCAGCCAAAAATAATTTACCCAGCCAAACTGAGCATTTTCTTCTAGGGAAGAAGATGGGCATTCAATGAAATAGGTGAATTCCATCTGTTTCTGACAAAAAACAGGAACTAAACAAAATGTTTGACCTCCAAATATAAAAAGAAATCTTGGGAACCATATATCTGTTATGAATATACATAAAGAATAATTGTATATAGTGTTCTTGTTGGTTTTCTGGAGGTCTTGGGAGCAGCCTTTGTTTCAGGTAGAGAGCAATCACCATGAGAATAGACAGGTGTTAAAATCCAAAGTCCAAGTTCTTTATTGTCTCCTTGCCAATCTAGTTTTCTTGGCTAGGGCCCAGGCCAGATTTCTGGAGAGCCTTTCAGACTGACCTTGGTCTAAGTGGGAGAAGTGCAGGAGGACAGGCCAGCCACCATAAGACTGATGAAGATGGAATGAATCTCTCTTGTTGGCTCTGAGAGCTTGAGCTCCTGCCTCCAGTCCTCTTGTCTTCTCTGGCTCTTGGTTTCAATGGAGAAGCGAAGGAGGAAAGCCTGCCACCATGGTGGTGAGATGGAATGACTGAATCTGGTTCTGTGTCCCCAGGCTTGTGCTTCAGCCTCCAGCCACCACAAAGGTGGACAATGGAATGAATCTGTCTCTCAGTGCCTGCTGGCTCTTATACACTATATCATAACTACATCTTCACAGGTGTGAATCTTTTAGAACTATATTAAGTACTAAGTACATGTACTGAACTAGAGAACTATAATCATCCTGCTAAACTAGATAACCATTGTCTCATCAATTCCACTGAGTTAGCACCTTATAAGAATCCTTGTTTCAAATACAGAGTTCTGGCCCAAAATACATGTATAGTTTGGTTTTACTGTTATAATATAAAAAAAAAGAATCTAGAGGTGGAAAGAAAATTGTACCAGAAAAAGGGAAAAGTGGAGGTATTACAGCTCAGGAAGAGGCAAAGGAAACCTATTATATCTGAAGGAAAGAAGGGAGGGGTATGAACATAATGTGAATCTTATTCTCATCAGAATTGGCTCAAAGAGAAAATATTAGACATATTTGATTTACAGAGAAATTTCTCCTTCCTCATTGAAAATTGGGAGAGGAAAAGTAAAAAAAGAAGCAGTAAGCTGAATAGAAGGGAATACAGAAATCGTAAGGGAAAAGTTTAAGAAAAGGGGAAGGACTCTAAGGCAGGGGGAGGGATCCTAATGAGAGAGAGAGCTACATGAGGCAAGTGGTGCTCACAAGTTTAATACTGGGGTAAGGGGGAAATGAAAGAGAAAACCATAATCTGGGCTTAACAAGATGGCAGGAAATACATAATTAGTAATTTTAACCATAAATGTAAATGGGGTAAAATCCCCCATAAATTGGAGGGATAGCAAACTAGATTAAAAGCCAGAATCCTAAAATATTTTGTTTACAGTAAACAACTCGAAACAGGGTGATACATACAGAGTAAAGGTAAAAGGCTGGAGCAGAATCTATTATGTTTCAGGTGAATTAAAAAAAAAAAAAAAAAAAAAAAAAAAAAAAGCAGGGACAGCCATCCTGTTCTCAGATCAAGCAAAAGCAAAAATTAATCTAATTAAAAGAGATAAGGAAAAGCATTATATCTAGCTAAAGGAGAGCATAAAAAATGAAGCAATATCAATATTAAACATATATGCACCAAGTGGAGTTGCATCTGATTTCCTAAAGGAAAGGTTAAGAGAGCTGCAAGAACAAATAGATTGTAAAACTATAATAGTAGGAGATCTCAAATTTGCACTCTCAGAACTAGATAAATCAAACCACGAAATAAATAAAAAAGAAGTTAAAGAGGTAAATAGAACACTAGAAAAAATAGATATGATAAATCTTTTTATAAATAAAGGAAGACACAAAGGAGTGCACTTTCTTTTCAGCAGTTCATGGAACCTATACAATAATTGACCATAAATTAGGACATAAAGACTGCAAATTCAAATGCAGAAAAGCAGAAATAGTAAATGCATCCTTTTCAGATCACGATGCAATAAAAATTACATTCAATAAAAAGCCAGGGGGAAATAGACCAAAAGGTAATTGAAAACTAAATAATCTAATTTTAAAGAATGATTGGGTGAAACAGCAAATCATAGACACAATTAATAATTTCATCCAAGAGAATACAATAATGAGACATCATACCAAAATATGTGGGATGCAGCCAAAATGGTAATAAGGGGAAATTTTATCTCTAGAGGCCTACTTGCATAAAATAGAGAAAGAGAAAATCAGTGAATTAGCCTTGCAATTAAAAAAGCTAGAAAAAGAGCAAATTAAAAATCCCCAATCAAACAGTAAACTTGAAATTCTAAAAATAAAAGGAGAGATTAATAAAATTGAATGTAAAAAAAATATTGAATTAATAGATAAAATCAAGAGTTGATTCTATGAAAAAACAACAAAATAAACAAACACTTGGTAAATTTGATTAGCAAAAGGAAAGAGGAAAATCAAATTGATGGTCTTAAAAATGAAAAAGGAGAACTCTCCACTAATGAAGAGGAAATTGGAGCAATAATTAGGAGTTACTTTGCCCAACTTTATGTCAATAAATTTGATAACGTCAATAAAATAGATGAATGCCTTAAAAATATAGCTTGCCCAGATTAACAGAGGAAGAAGTAAATTGGTTAAACAATCCCATTTTAGAAAAAGAAATAGAGCAAGCTATTAATCAACTTCCTAAGAAAAAATCCCCAGGATCAGATGGGTTTATATGTAAATCCTATCAAACATTTAAAGAACAATTAACTCCAACTAAACTATTTGAAAAAATAAGATTGAAGGAGTCCTACCAAAAATTTTTTTATGACACAGACATGGTACTGAACCTAAACCAGGCAGGGTGAAAACAGAGAAAAAAAATTATAGACCAATCTCCCTAATGAACATTGATGCAAAAATTTTAAATAAAATACTAGCAAAAAAATTACAGAAAATAATGTCTAGAATAAAACACCATGACCAAGTAGGATTTATACCATTAATACAGTGCTGTTTCAATATTAGGGAAACTATTAACATAATTGACTATATCAACAACCAAATTAACAAAAAACATATGATTATCTCAATAGATGCAGAAAAAGCTTTTGATAAAATTCAACACCCATTCCTATTAAAAACACTAGAGAGTATAGGAATAAATGGATTTTTTCCTTAAAATATTAACATCTATTTAAAACCATCAATAAGCATCATATGTAATGGTGATAAACTGGAACCATTCTCAATAAAATCAGGAGTGAAACAAGTTGCTCCCATCACCATTACTATTCAATATTGTATTAGAAATGCTAGCTTCAGCAATAAGAGATGAAAAAGAGATTAAAGGAATTAGAAGAGGTATTGAGGAAACCAAATTATCACTCTTTGCAGATGATATGATGGTATATGTAGAGAACCCCAGAGATTCTACTAAAAAGCTATTAGAAATAATCTACAACTTTAGCAAAGTTGTTGAATACAAAATAAATCTACATAAATCATCAGAATTTTTATATATCACTAAAAGAATCCAACAGCAAAAGATACAAAGAGAAATTCCATTCAAAATAACTGTCAATAGCATAAAATATTTGGGAATCTACCTACAAAAGGAAATTAAAGAATTATATGAGCAATACTACAAAACACTTTCCACACAAATAAAGTTAGATCTAAACAACTAGAAAAATATTAAGTACTCTTGGATAGGCCAAGCAAATATAATAAATATGACAATGCTACCTAAACTAATATATTTATTTGGTGCATTATCAATCAGACTCCAAAGAACTTTTAATGACTTAGAAAAAATAACAACAAAATTCATCTGGAAGAACAAAATGTCAAGAATTTCAAGGGAATTAATTTAAAAAAATCAAATGAAAGTGGCCTAGCTGTACCTGATCTAAAGCTATATTATAAAGCAGCAGTCACCAAAATCATTTAGTATTGGCTAAGAAATAGACTAATTAATCAGTCAAATAGGTTAGGTTCACAGGACAAAATAGTCAATAACTATAGCAATCTAGTCTTTGACAAGCCCCAAAATCCAACTTTTGGGATAAGAATTCACTATTTGACAAAAATTGCTGGGAAAATTGGACATTGGTATGGCAGAAACTAGGCATGGACTCACACTTAACACCATACACCAAGATAAGATCAAAATGGGTTCATGATTTAGGCATAAAGAATGAAATTATAAATAAATTAGAAGAACATAGGACAGTTTACCTCTCAGACTTGTGGAGGAGGAAGGAATTTGTGACCAAAGAAGAATTAGTGATCATTATTGATCACAAAATAGAAAATTCTGATTATATCAAGTTAAAAAGCTTTTGTACAAACAAACTAATACAGATAAGATTAGAAAGGAAGCAATAAACTGGGAAAACATTTTTACAGTTAAAGGTTCTGATAAAGGTATCATTTCCAAAATATATAATTGACTCTAATTTATAAGAAAGCAAGCCATTTCCAATTGATAAATAGTCAAAGGATATCAACAATTTTCAGATGATGAAATTGAAATTATTTCTACTCATATGGAAAGGTGTTCCAAATCCTTATTGATCAAAGAAATGCAAATTAAGACAACTCTGAGATACCCCTACATACCTGTCAGGTTGGCTAAAATGTCAGGAAAAGATAATGACAAATATTGGAGGGGATGTGGGAAAACTGGGACATTGATGCATTGTTGGTGGAGTTGTGAAGTGATCCAACCACTCTGGAGAGTAATTTGGAACTATACTTAAAAAGTTATCAAACTGTGCATACCTTTGATCCAGAAGTGTTACAACTGGGTTTATATCTCAAAGAGATATTAATGAAGGGAAAGGGACATTTATGTGCAAAAATGTTTGTGGCAGCCCTTTTCCTAGTGGCTAGAAACTGGAAATTGAATGGATAGCCATCAACTAGAGAATGGCTGAGTAAATTATGGTATATGAATGTTATGGAATATTATTTTTCTGTAAGAAATGACCAGCAAGTTGAATACAGAGAGGTTTGGAGAGGCTTACATGAACTAATGCTAAAGTGAAATTAGCAGAACCAGGAGATCATTATACACTTCAACAAAAATACTTTATGAGGATCAATTCTGATGGAAGTGGCTATTTTAAGCAATGAGAAGATCCAATTAAATTCCAATTGATCAGTGATGAACAGAACCAGTTACACCCAGCAAAAACACTAGGAAATAAGTGTGGACCACAACATTGCATTTGCACTCTTTCTATTGTTGTTTGCTTGCATTTTTGTTTTTCTTCCCAGGTTACTTTTACCTTTCTAAATCCAACTTTTCTTGTGCAACAAGAGGACTGTATAAGTACATATACATATATTATATTTAAGATATACTTTAACATGTTTAACATGTATGAGACTGCCTGTCATCTAGGGGAGGGGTGGAGGGAAGGAAGGGAAAAGTTGGAACAGAAGTTTCTGCAGGGGTCAATGTTGAAAAATTACCCATGCATATGTTCTATTGATAAAAAGCTATTTAAAAAAGAATAAAATTCACATTGGTTTTTAATATGAATGCTTAAGAAATCTTAAAGATACTGGAAGATAATGCAAAATGGCATTGTTCCCTTGAAACATGATTCATTGTGGTCTTTCCATTTACCCAGTTACTCAAGATGTGATATGCCTCTTGGTGAACTAAAAATCTTTTAATTATTATTTTTATTCTATATTTTTCAGGGGCCAATATTGCACTCAATATACAATTAAAAAGAAAAAAAAATCACAGATGTAAAAATCACCACCAGCAAAGTATTTATATCATTAGAGTACCCACCCTGGATTTTTTAATTTCCTTAGAGTTTTTAAAATGTTATAATCCTCTTGGATTTTTTGAAGTTTTTCTTCTTTTCTTTTGTTATAATAATAGGACAATAGACTTGGAATATTATGAGGTCATCAGATACATTCTTATTTTAGACATTAGAAGACTGAATCCCAGAGAAGTGAAGGGGTTTGCATAAAGTTTCACACAAGATAATAGGGCAACAGCTAGCATTCAAACTTGGGTCTTCTCATCCAAACCCCAGAACCTCTTCTATTATACCATATTCATCATTCCCCTCCATTTTTGAAAATGATCTGTTTTTAGAGAAGATAATATTTTCAAGAATAATTATTTATAATAATGAAAGAAGAAATGTCTCAATATTCAGAAGCAGGCATTGGCATAATGGATAGAGCTCTGGGACTGCTATCAGAAAGACCTAATTTTAAATATTGCATCAGACGTTTACTAGCTTTTTTGACTTTGAGTGAATTTCTTAATGCTTGCTTGTCTCAGTTTCCTTGAACTGTAAAATGGGGGTAATAATAGCACTTCCCTCACAGGACTCTTGTGAGGATCAAATGAGATATTTGTTTTTAAAAACTGCCTATTCCTTTCCTTTCTTTTCTGCAGGTTAAATTGAAAAGAGGAAAGCTAGGAAATTGGAAGAAGATCAAAAGAATCTGCATATGGAGAAAATGATTCTACCAGGCCTTTAGGGAACTCACAACTTTGTAGAGTTTTTTTTTTTTTTTTTTGTAAAGGATTAAGATTTGTTTCTTTTTCTAGTACTAGTTCTCCTTGGTTACAAATCCACTGAACCTCTGTGGATACATCAAGACAAAGAAGCTTAGGAAACCATTGGTATATTTTCCCTATATGCATGCACTTATTATGTATCTCCCTTTGTTCTCCTTGAAGGAGAGCTTCTTTCCTATTTTCTGTTTTCCCATGGCTAGGTAAAGAGCACCATCCTGTCAAATGCAAAGTAAAGATGCTAAACTAAATCTCAGTCAAGGAAAACAAAAGTAAGCATATATCAAATGCATGGCCACAGAGGGGAAACTTGCCAAAGGATTTTGATGTATAAACTTTTTTGTACTAGTGAATATAGAGAGGTTCATTGGATTTGTAACCAAGGGGAACCATACACAGGAAAAAAACAGAATGGGGATTTTTAAAAGAAAAACAAAATGAAACAAACAAACATAACAAGATTCACTCCCTTTACATGATGCTTCTTACTGAAAGCTAATATTGCATTCACGGTTTTTGGCTGCCACAGCAATGACTCATTGAGCTTGCAGGCCATAAACCCCCCAAATCTTCTTTGGATGAACTGTCAAGTAGCCATACATCCCCTAGGCTATACTTTTCAACTTTATTTTTTTGGCCCTGAGTTTAGGACTTCACATTTATACTTAATAAATTTCATTTTATTAGATTTGGTCCAACATTTATAGCACCACTATTTGTAGTGGTAAAGAACTAGAAAAATAAAGTAGATACTCATTGATTAGAAATTGTCTAAACAACATGAATGTAATGGAATATTACTGCTCTGGGGGGAAAAACATGAAAAAGATGGATCCGGAGAAATAATTAAAGATTAATGAAATGATGCAAAATGAAATAAGAAAAATCAGGATTATAACATACTATAGCACAATGGAAACAATAATAATAACAAAATAGCACAACTAAGATAAATCAGTAGAAGTTGTGAGAAGACAAATTTTGACTTGATGTCAAAAAAACTTCTTAACATCTAGAGTTTTCCAATTGTGGAACAAGCTACCCTGAGAAAGGATAATTTCCCTCTCTTTTGTAGCTCACATAGAAGAATCTGGACAACCACTTTGAGTTATATAATAATGGGAATTATTTTTCTTTATGTTATTCTGCTGAGAACTTTCAAACTTTCAAATTCTCTGACCCTCTAAATACTGTGAAATTACAATGGTTAAGCTTGGTGCCAAACAAGAGACACGAGGATATACCTCCTTCTTTTCTTTGAAGAAATAAAGAGTATAGCTATGGAAAATCACATAAAATGACAGACCTCCTTATCATTGTTAAAATAATAATCACATTTGTTTAGTGCCTTATAAAAACATGGTTTCTATACACTATTTTATTTGATATTCATAGCGCTGCACTGAGATAGACATTGAAAGCAATGATTTATTTTATATATGAAGAGACTATCACTCAGATAGTAAGCAGCAGTGTTAGGGCATAAATCTAATTCTTTCCTCTCAAAATCTAATGTTCTTCATAGTGTACCACAATGCATCATCGAAGAGGACAATACATTATTATTTTAATTTGTCAAATGATTAAATTGGGAGGCTAAATATTAAATATCTAGAGTTATTATTGGCTCTCTGGTCAGAAGTTCAACTCTAAGACTACCATTTATTTCCAGTTAACTAAAGTCAGGTAGGAAATCTTGAATGTTTTCCAAATTTGGCCCACAGAGCCATCACTTCTCATTTCTCCTATGGTATTCCATTCAGTATTGTTTTGATTCAGACTTAAATCTTTAAATTTAAATGATAATCCTAATCTCTGAGATTTTGCATGACACAATATACTGCATAACACATGCAGTCAGAAAGCATTAGATTCAGTCTGTCAGACCATTATATAGTAAGTATTTATTAAGTGCTCACTATGTGCCAGACACTGTTCTATAGAGATTATAGGGATTCAAAGACAAGTAAAAATATGATCCTAGCCTTCAAGGAACAATAATTCTAAAGGAGGAAGCAACATGCAAACAACTCTGTTTAAATACAGCGTGAATAGGAAATATCTTAGAGGAAAAACTTTGGGGCACTTAGGAATAGAAAAGACTTTTTTCCCAAAATCTAAGATCTGAATCTTGAAGAATGTTAACAAAGTCTGAAGGGGGAGTTGAGGAGAAAGAGTGTTCCATGCAGAAGGAATAGCTAATTAGGAGGAAAGCACAGTCAAAAATAGAGTATGAAAAAATGAATATTTAAGGAAAAGCAAAAAGGCCAGCATTCCTGGATTTTATGAAGTATATGGAAGGGAGTAAAGTGGGAAAGGTAGGGAAGAGAGCTAGTTTTATAGGGCTTTAAAAACCAATCAAATAATTGTATATTTGATTATGGAAGTAAAAGGGTGAGGTTACTGAATTGGATGGAAGAGCATGGTCAGTTCTGCCCTTTAGGAAAATCATTTTTACAGTTGAATGGAGAATATACTGGGAGAAGAGAGTGACAGAGAGAAACTTGAGGTAGGTTGTCCAGCAGGCTTTTGTAGTAGCCATATGTGAGTTAATGAAGACTTGCCCTAAGATATTGAATTTGAAAGTAGAACAAAAAGCAACAAAACAACAAGACCAGTCAACACAAGCTAAATGACCTTGGCCAAGTAATTTTATTCCTTCAGTGAACTGAGGTAATTGTATTAAAATTTTTTTCTAATCTGTGTCAGTGAAGAGTGTTTCTATTGGATGCTACCAGCCTTCAAGGTTTGTAAATTTAGACCTGATATTCCAAAAAAATTGTTTCTCACAAAATTTTCAGTATTTCCTATTTTCTGTCATCCTAAAATACCTTGAAAACATACTTATTACATTTTGACACTTCCCTTTTAGTTTGGGACAGAGGCACCCTAGGATGAAAAAAATATATAAGAAATTAAATAAATCAGCATAAGTTTTCAATTTGGTGGCTTCAAGTTGGTCCTAATATTATTCCATCTATATCTTCAATGTCATAGTTAATACCAACAATAAAACTGTCTCCTTATGATTTCTTTCAATAGTCTTTCTAACACAGCAGCCAGTGAATTCACAGTCCTGAAAGTTACTTAGCTCTCTTTGTACAAGTACTGCAGCTTCAGATTGGGAGGAAATATTGAAAATGTACAAACCTTCCTTCTTTATTGTACTGAACCAGTCTGCAGATATTTCAGGAGTTTCTGTTTTGGGTAAAAACCTCTTTATTCTTTGTAAAAATGATATCAACATGTGTTACAAAAATGAAACATTTGATGGTGGCTTTATTATTAATTCAAAAGTTTGTTGAAGTCATCATTTCATCTCTCAGGAATGAAAACTTCCTCAAAATCAAAAATTAAAACTATACTGAGATTCAAATTTAGGTCAACTAGAGTTTTGTAAGCCTCCAAAACTATGGAAGAACTTCTTGATGTTAGAATGAATTATTGAATATCATAAAGCTTTTTTTAAAGAAATACTGCTATAATGTAGAATATTTCATCTGTCTGAAAAAATTTATCTATACATATGGATACTTTCCCTGGAGATATGTGCTTAATAGTAGAATTATTAGAGTTAAATGAATCAAGGGGAAAAAAAACTAGAAAAATTATAAATAGAGACAAAAAATAAATAAAGCAATCTTATATACAATTGCTAAATTATAATAATATATGCATTTACTTGGAAAAAGGCATGACATAAATCCATAGTTTCCATAAAAGACCCTTATTCTTCTTTGTATAGTAAAACATTTATGTTTGTTAATGATTGTTATATTCATAATAAAAATGTAATCCAAAAATCATTTTGTTATTCCTTGACTAAAGAAAAACATAGTCTAGATAAATAATTATTAAAATATTGTTGGGAGATCACTGGTGGTCCATTAAAGCTGTAAAGAGTGTTCTCACAGTAATAATATAAAAGAGTACTGCATTTTATTTCCACCATGTGTAATTGATTTATAAGATTGAGTACAGACAAGAGAATAACTAATTGGTGTCTCAAGAGAAATGTCAATATTTCTTTGAATTTTGTTGAAGTGTTGGTTGTTTTTCTTCTTATTAATAAGTAGCACTGGAATGAGTAAAAATTCCCATATGTTTTACCCACTCTTTGCGGAAGTTGTAAGGGGCCAGCTGATATTCATCACTTTTTTTTTTTTTTTTTTTTTTTTTTTTTCTGTATCTCTCCTAGGTTTCTGGAAATTTAATTAGCCATGCCTTGTTATAACAATTAGTTTGTTTTTGAGCTGGGACAATATAATGGCTCATTATGTCCACATGGTACACTCCTTTAGTACTTAATAAAATGTATATCAAACAAAAACTTAGCAGTGCAATATCAATAGCTCAATCACACAAAGACATAAAAATGACAAATCATATTCTTGGATCTTTCCATTACTTTCAAATGAACTGTTAAAAAAAACTGTGACATTCCCTTATCTAATCACAGTTTGTTGGGTTTCCACCTCTCCCTCTGTCTTCCCATATCAAAATGTTCTCTTCATTTGCATGATAACCTCCAATCCCTTAGCCTCTCAGTTCTTTCCCAGTCTATCACCCCAGTACTAGCCACTCTCTCTCCCTTCTCTGACTTGACCCCTTGGTGAACCAGCTCCTCTCTATATTATCATTTTCTCTTAAATCTTTGCCTGCTCCCTTATCATATTAATTGTGCCCTGCCAAACCTCAGCTTTGGAGCACTACCATTATCTACTACTTTTAGTATTAGGTGGAGAAACTCACACAAATATCCAAAATGTGTCTACTAAAATTTATAATACACGTCAACTAGATCCTTAATGCAGGTAAGCAATCCCTTCTTATTTCCTTTATTAATATACTATTTCATTTTTCACAGTATCTCCTTCAAGTCTTTTCATCCCTCCTCAAACTTTTCCATAACCCTTTTATTTGAATGTTTTATTGAAAAAAATTTAAAGCATTGACTGAGAATTCCATCTACTGCTTTCCTTTTTCATTTTATATTATATATTTTTTCATTAACTCATATTTCATTTTTTTCACATGAAGATATGGCCCTGCTCTTTGCTAAAGTAAACCCTTCTACCTGAATATGCATCTCCATTTGTATCCATTCCACTTTATCATACCTCTTCCAATAAATTGACTTTTCTGTCATCCTCACTTTCTTACTTCTTTTAAATCTCTTTCCAAATACAGGCTCTTTCTATATTGCCTACAAACATGCCAATGTTTCCCTCATTCTTAAATCCCCCTCACTAGATCATTCTATTCCCACTAACTAGTTCCTTTTAATTCTTTATGGCTAAACTCCTTACGAAGGCTGATTACAATAGATATCCCCATTTCCTCTCTCCTTAACTTTCTTCTTAATTCCCAACAATACAGTTTCCAACATAACCATTAAAACAAAACTTCTTCCAGAGTTATGAATGATATCCTAATTGCCAAATCCAGTAGGCTTTCCTCAATAATCTATTCTTCTTGATTTCTCTGCATCCTTGACACAGTTAACCATTTTCTTCTTGATACTCTCTTCTTGAAGTTTTCAGCATACCACCTTCTGGTTCTCCTTCAACCTGTATGACCAACGTTTCTTAGTCTCCTTTACTGCATCCTCATCCAGATCATGTCCTCTAATTGTCTGTGTCACATAATGTTTCGTACTGGGTACTTTTCTCCTCCCCCTCTGTACTACTTCATTTAACAATCTCACCATCTCATATGGATTTAATTACTACCTCTATGCTAGCAATTCTCAAATCTACCTATTTTATCACAATCTGTTAACCTGGAATCTCACATCTTCAACTGCCTTTTGAACATCTCAAATTGGACGTCCAATAGGTATATTAAAAGTCAATGT
Source organism: Sminthopsis crassicaudata (assembly GCF_048593235.1). Lineage (NCBI taxonomy): Eukaryota > Metazoa > Chordata > Mammalia > Dasyuromorphia > Dasyuridae > Sminthopsis > Sminthopsis crassicaudata. Next base: position 132,297,760 of record NC_133617.1, on the reverse strand, counting down.
ATTCAAAATTTATTCTTACTTTCTCCCTAATTCATTATCCCACAACTTTCATATTGTGGAGGACATTATCATTATTATAGTGTCCCAGGTTTACAATCTAGGCATTCCTCCTTACCTTCAATTCCCAATATTCAATATTTTCCCAAAATTGGCACCCTATTGTTCTCTGATATTAATACTGCCCTTCTGCAAACCTTCATCAACTCATGACTGAACTATTTCAACAGACTGCTAGTTTGTATGCTTGTCAAAAGTCTCTCTCCAATCTGGTTCATTCTCCATTCAGCTGTCAAAATTATTTTCCTAATGTACCAGCTACCCTTTGACAACTAAGACTCAATAAATTTTGGTAGTTTCTTATCATCTTTAGGATCAAATACAAAATCCTCTATTTAACATTCAAAGCTCTTCATAACCTAACTTTCCCAGCACTAGCACCACCACCACTGTCATGCCATAAATTTATTCTCAAGAGTTCCTTCACTTGGATTCCTTTCTAACCCAAGGATATTGGTCTTAATATTTCATGAATAAAAATTTAGATGCCTTTACTATGAGTCTATTTCTAGACATTTTCTCTGGCTGTGTCTCATATCTTGAAATTCTTTCTCTCCTTATCACCACCTCTTGGCTTCTCCCACTTCTTTGAAGTACTGGTTAAAATCCTACTCAGAAGACTTTTCCAATTTCTCTTAATTTTAGTGTTTTTCTTCTGCTAAATATTTTCTATTAATTCTGTAGATGGTTTGTTTGTACATATTTGTTTGCTCATGGCCTTTGCCATAAGACTATAAGCTTCTTAAGAGTATGGTTTATCTTTTCCCTAGCACATAGAAGAGTATATGATCAAATACAGTTACTTAGTAGATGTGAGTTAAGTCCTATTGCTCAATCTTCATGTCACAAATTTTACATATTTCTTCTAGAATTCTCTTGCAAGAATCAATCTCACCTTCTAATTCAAAGATAATGATAAATAAATCATTCTTGGAGATAAGAGACAATGTATGTCCTTCTAAAATACAAATCCAAAGCTTCTAGTCAGTTCTCAAATCTCAGTCACATTGGAAAACCACAAATCTATCAAATTGTTTAAAATTTGTGTTTTTTGTATATTTGAGTGTTTTCAATTTCTATATATTTTTGTTTCATATCTTTTATTGGTATTTTTTAATTGGTATTATTTAATACCAATTAAGAAACAAAGCTAAATAAAACTAGATCAACACAAATAAAACTTATACCCCTATTGTTTTGTACTATTGTAATTTTCAGACCATCAGGAACAAAAGTGAGAACCATCATTTTAGATAGATGTTTTCTGTAACCCTATTATCCTTGTCACATTCACAGACCTTACGAAATTCAATCTATCCTGACATTAAAAAAAACAAGATTTTATTCCAATGTGTTTAAAATACTCATCAATCTGTATTATTATAAATAAAATTACCACAATTCACATTTTAAATCATTTCAAATTGTTATATACATCAGATCACAAATATATTAGCATATTCTTATTGTATTATATAATATTTCATACCTAGGAGAAGCATTGGATAGAGCCTTTGCCTGAAGTTAAGAAGCCATGACTTTAAATCTGGTGTCAGACAATTATTGGCAACAAAGATTTAACCTCTGTCTGCCTCAGTCAATAACCATTTAATAAGCACCTGCTTTGTGGGAAGCTTTGTGTTAAATTCTGGGAATACAAAAAATACACTATTTACCCTCAGAGAAGTTTAATTCTAAAAACAGATGACAATACATGAAAAGAAGACAAATCAAAGCAAATAGAGAGTATTGGAAAGTGAGGAAGACAATGGATACCAGAGAGAAGAAGCATGTTGAAAAGTCCAAAGGAGTGTAGCTGAATGGAAAATCACAAGAAGGCTGAATTGGTTACCCTTCTTAAATGGAGATTCTGGGAGGAGCTCTCCTTCCTTCATTCAGAGGAGTCCCAAGGGCAGAGGCTACTGATGAGATGTGTATACCAAGGCTGACACAATTACTTCAGTTTCCCCGTCTGTAAAATGAGGATAATAATAGCAACTACCTCCCAGAATTGTTGTGAGGATAAAATGGAACAAATGTCATAAAGTATTTGCAAAGCTTAAAGCACTACAAAAACTCTAGCAGTTTATAATAATAATGATAGAAATTATCTATATAATAAAAAAGCAGCATGGAGTAGTGAAAAATTTTGGGTGTAGAATTGGAATATTTAGGTTCTAAACCTGACTTAGACTGTTGCTAATAAATCACTTAAGTTGTTTAAATCTCAGTTTTCTCAGTCATGGAAAAAGTATGATAATATTTGTATTTCCTACTTTCCAGATTATTGATAGATATAAACATAAAATAAAATATCATTATTAACAATTTTAAATTAATGATCAACAAACTTTATTTTAAGAAAAATTAAGCACATAAATGCATAGTACTTTATGAATTATAGTGAATTCAAATCAGAAAAAAAATGTTGGTATCTCATCAAAACGTTAATATAACCATTATTTTGAGAAAGCATATGTGTTATTTTTTATTGCTAAATAGCAGGGGATAAGTTGATAAACTTTTGGGATGCTAGAGAAGTAAACTGTCAGTTTTTTTGATAATCATTAAATATAAAGAAATATTCACAATCTCAGCTCTATTTAATATAATGTTGTTCTTACTTCCTCTATTCCATCATAGGAGGACATCATTTTTCAATCTCTTCTGTTGTGTATCACAAGAGAGCCCATTATCCTCTTCTTCTCAGCTAATATCAGGTTGCACCTGGAGAATCATTTGATAATTACTGAAGCTACATCTATGTCTCCAGAGCAACTAAAATTTTTTTCAATATGTACTCATATGCAGTAATGCTGGAACAAGATAATCATTTTGGAAGATAATAGAAAAAAACATAGATAAATCAGAATGATATTCTTCATTAACACCAGTTTCTTTTTTAAACTTGACATATTTATTTTAGTTTATTTTTTCAATAGTTTTTACTTTTCCAAATATATGTAAAGATAGTTTTCAACATTAACTTTTGTAAAACTTTGTGTTCCAAATTTTTCTCCCTCCTTTCCTTACCTTCTCCCTCCCCAAGATGACAAGCAATCTAATCTAGGTTAAATATATGCTATCCTTTTAAACAGGTAAAATATATGCTAGCCTTTTAAACAGATTTCCATATTTATCATGTTGCACTAGTTTCTAACTATTCTTAAACCAGTGCCATTTTCCTAATGCTGACTTTTATATTTAAATACAGAGAGGGAAAAAAGTGAACATACATATGAGAGGGAAATGTACCCTCCTACATAAATCTATGGAAAGATCTAAAGTTTAAAGAGCATGGATTATTTTCTTCTTAACTTGGTGAATGGAATTTGCAAAGAAATAGATTTAAATTCCATCTAAAGAACTTCCCAACAATTAGTGAAATCCTAAAATGAAGTGGACTGCCTCAGAAGATGGTAGATCTTACCTCATTGTAGGTCTTCATGTAAGAAAGCTGCATGACCATTTTCTGAAGATGTTATCAAAAGGAATCTTAGTTTGGGTTCTACTTGAAGCACATGAACTCTGAATTTGTTCTACCACTGAGATTTTGTGATTCCTTTGATTAAAACAGCAACTAAAAGAGAGACCTTAGATTTAAAAACTCACCTTTAATTGCCTAATTTATTCCTTTACTGAATGGATAAAGTAATATCTAATTAATGGAATTGCTGTGTCCTGGCTAACTTTCCTTTCCAAACAAGAATAGCCTTGTACCCAGAAGGAAAGCCCTCTTTCCTTCCTAAGCAACAAGAGTATTCTACCTGCAAACATAGACCCTTGGATCTAGTCAGAAGAAATTGCTGAATGATTAATATGTGAGATTGTATGTACTTCCTTACTCCCTGTATATGGATAAACATATTTATAATTCAATCAGAGGGTTGGTTGTGTAATTTCAATTACAGGGGCCAAATATTTTCCCAGCATATAATAAGTTGGTTGGTTTTTGTGGGAAGCAAAAGAAAGTGAGATTGAAACTGTAGGATGGAGAAAAGCATCTCAGAAGGGCAGGTTTAAAATTTCTCAATAATATCCCAAGATTAATAATAAAGCAATGAGTGAATACATGTGGTAAAAATTCAAACCAAAGTATTAGCTCAGACCTTTTGGGAAAGAAAGCTAAATTTAATGAGACTAAAAATCCATTTTCAACCCAACAAGTGATGCATTTATTTATCAGGATGTAAATCAGCAGGATAGAGCAGCATGAAAGGACTGTACAACTTCATACATAAAATACTCCTCTTTCTTCCAAAGAGGTGACACACTCCACATGCGGGTTGTTGTACTAGCTCCCAGTTGGGACCAAACTGTTCTAAAAGGTGATGAAGTAGCAAACCCATAGATACCACCCCCTGACATTCCTGTGGGAGGAAGCAATGCTTAATTTAGATAAGCCCTTTTGCTAACTTTATTACCTGATCCAGACCAGACCCGGCAGATTAAAGGAAAGCTGTACTTAGTTTCTGAGACTTTTTTTTTTTTTTTCAAAAAGAAATGATGCCTTATTACCTTTGCAAGATTTAGATTAGTTGAAGAGGTTTAGGTAAGAAATTATCAAGAAACTATTTTTTTTTTAATTTAAAGAGTTTGGTGATTAAGACTTTGATTTCTAATCCTTTAGACTGGGAAAAGTTCATACCTATTCTTTTAGGTCATGCTTGGCAGGTATCCCTTTGATTCCATTGTAGTTTTGAAAAATGATAATGATATTGGAAAGGCATGTTGCATAATACAAACAAGAAAGTTTTGACTATCTGGACTAGGACAATGTTTTTCCAAGTGTGGCGCATGGGAAAAAAAAATACACCTCTGAATGAGCCATGCTATTGTGCCAAAGCACTGTTCACACATATGGACAGAGGCAGACAGATGGGTCAATAGATACAATGGATAGACACAACAAAATGATTAGGTACATTAAGTTGATGGGATATTTGAGGGTCAAGGATAATAGAGGAAGAGAAGGGGAAATATGAAGGCATGGGACTGAATGGATATGTAGCCTATACAAACATAGGTTTACCATTTAAAGCCACACTAAAACTTTTGGGACATTCTACATCACTTCAGTATTATTAGAAATGCTTATAATAAAATTCATTTGCATGCATGGGGGGAAAACTAGTTAGGAACCGATAAAATAGGTCAGATTTGATACATCACCTTCTAAGTTTGATCTTAAAAAGAAAATTTACCAAAGACAAGTTTGTTATTGACAACACCTTTATTAGTCATTTGGGACTAGCTAATATTGAACTCATCATGATACTAGGTCAAAGACAATGGATATGTTGCAGAGTAACATTATGTTTCAAGGATTCAATTCCTCTTTAACCAATAGAAAGACTATTTTAAAGTTAGAATTCTTATATATTTTTTCACTGATTAATAATATTTGATAAGCAGATAATTGCACACATTAGAGCTAACAACTACTCTCTGAAGGTGCTTGTGATGGTTGTTGTTTATCCTTTATTCTCCAAGAGGACCAATGACATCAGGAGGATGAGTAATAATGTGAAATGGATTTAAGGGAGGTAGGGCTGAGCAAAGTCATGTTTCACTTTTTCCTCCAAGGTCATTATAGTCAAGTGGCAAGACATACTTCAGGATGATTAGTAACATCCCTGGATGCAGTCAGTGGATGACTCTGGCCTTGTTAAACTAGTCTTTCCCAGATTGATAACCTATTTTGCCTTACTCTACAAAGTAGATACTATAGGATATTATCATTTTATAGATGAGAAAAGTACATCCCAGAGAGGGTAAATGCCTTGATCATCATTGATCAGCCAGGAAGGAATTTGAGCCTAAGTCACAGAGAAAGCATCTAAGTAGCCCAGCATGATGATGGCATCCAGCAATCAAAAGTTTAAACAAAGCAGATATGAGAAAATACGTTATTTGCCATATTTAAAATTATTCATTTTGGAGTTGTTTTTGAGATTTTAATAAGAATTAATGTATATTAAAAACTTTACAATGTTCAATATGTCATATTAATACCCTTATCCTCTATTATTATTATATCTGTACTGGATACTTGAGATGTTAAAATGATATCTCTGTTGCAAACAGAAGTGCTTCCCTTACTGTTTTTTCTTTAATAATAATTTTAACACCAATTTTAGTACTAATTTTAAATGTGACAAATAATGTATATTGTATGGGATTTACTTTTCTCAGATTTATTCATCTTCCTATGTATTCATCCCATATTTTGGATATGATATACCCCATTTTGCAGATGAATAAAGTGAAGCTCAAATTGGTTAACTGAATTGTCAAGGATCATCTATCTAGTAAGTACTGATGGGATTCAAATTTGTCTTAATTTCTCAGATGCAGAAGGATAACAAAGTAGATAGAATGTTGCTTCCAGAATCAGGAATATCTTATTTTAAATCCAGCCTTAGACATTTATTAGCTATGTGACCCTGTAAAGTCACTTAACCTATTTGCCTTAGTTTTTCCCATCTGTAAAATAGAGATAATAAAAGAACCTATCGCCCTGGGTTATTGAGAGGATAAAATGAAATAATATTTGTAAAGCTTAAGTGTCTGGCACATAGTAGGTACTACATAAATTTTGACTATTATGATTATCTCCAAGCCTAGTTCTCCGTCTTTCCACTATGCTATACTGCCTCGTAATGATTCACATGTTGAGAGCATTTCAATCAACACATCAATAATTCAGTGTAATACTATATATTTGCCAAAGATCATCTACATGTTAAAATGGTTTATATAAGAGATGTCAAAAATATAGCCTACATGCCACATCTGGAACCCAACACTCCCGAATGCAGCCTTAAGCAGATGAAAATGTCACTGAGAAATATTCAACAAGAAAAATAAAATATAAAACATAGATAATGTTAACATACTATTTTTGGAGTCAATATATAGACCATAGGGATCTTATTAAATGGTTTATTGGTCCCTGTTTCTATTTAAATTTGACATCACTAGTTTATTCCACCCTAAGACAAGAAAAAAAAAAAATAAAGAAAAAAATTTAGTTGTATCACGAAAATTCCTCCAGGAGGCTTCTGCTGATCCCCTTCTTAATACCAGTGCCTTCCTTTTATTTATCTATTTTACTCATGTGTGTTTTAATTTACAAATCGTATCATAGATATTTAAAACTGAAAAGGACCTAAGAAGCCACCTAATCGAAGCCCCCAGTTTTACATAGGAAGAAATGGAATTGCAAGTCATTTAGTAAACATAAGAGGTGTCATTTGAACCCAGATCTTCTGATTCAAGAAGTCAGTTTCATTGTATAAAACTCCTTTCCCCATAAAGATGCAAGTTTTCTGAAGACAGGTATTGTTTTTCCATTTTCTATCTTCATTATTTAGCACAGCAGCTAGCAAACAACAAATGTTTGTAAATATTGATGAGTATTTTATTCCCAGCTTGGTCACTTAATTTTTTTGAATCTTGGTTTCTGCATCTATGAACATGTGTGTAATAATATCTATAATAACTGTCTCTTACCTCCAAAATAAACTAAACAATTTTTTTTGGTATTTAAAGACCTTCATAACTGGTTCCCTTCTTTGTTTTCAAGTGTCCATATTTTCCTTGAAGTACAATTCAACAGTATTACATGCTATTTCTACCTATGCTTAGGGTAAACTTGGCTTCCTTGAAAACCCCAGATTCAAATACCACTTTCTGCAAGGGGTATTTGTCAGTTGTCCCCTGCCCTTCCCCTACCTTCTTGATAGACCCTTACTTTTGAGGCTACTGAGATTACGAACCATTTACTATATATCTCTTTATCATATATCTCTATCTATTTATCTATCTATCTATCTATCTAACCCTAATCTATCTACATATCTACATGGACCTTATTTTTGTGCTTTTTAAAGTATTTCCATAATTTAACACAGAGTTTGACACAGAGCAAGTATATAGCATTTATTGCTTTAATATTTATCTCACAGTGTTCTTGAGAAATAAAAATGAGATGATTTATATGAAGTTTTTGTAAGCCTTAAAATGTAAAACGATATGTTATTGATAGCAATTGCAAGTGGAAGAGTTGAGATCATGTCTTCTGAGTGTAAATTCAGTTCTCTTTCCACACTATCACAATGCCTTTCCATATAGAAAATACTATATTGTGCTATGCAAGTCCTATCTTGTCCATGGAAAGGTTAGTTTTTGTTACTACTACTACTTGTTAGTATGAACCCAAACAATATGGTTATGATTTTTTCAGGTTGAACAATTTAAAAGTGCCCAATTACATTCTTAACATAGTTGTACTCTCTAGCAAAAGAAACACAGGAATAGTAAACTGACAAAGAACAAACATAATCAATCACCCTAATGCTATAAAAACCAATTTTTAATTGTTAAAAAAACATTTTTCTGTTTATCTAGATATTTAAATTCCTAAAACAAAGTGCTCTTATCATATTCTTGCTATCAATAATCTTAAAGTTAGAGCAAAGTAAGCCACAACTGTACTATCTTCTATAATGATATGATAGTATCTCGAACAGATAATTTATGGGAATAAAATAACATTATTTTTATCCACAGCTACCATTATACAACATTTCATGAAGAAGAGACTTCAAAGATCCACTATAAAGCTACCTTTTGGGAGGTAACATTAGATGTTAGAAAAATAATATCCTAAAGTATTTGGAAAATGTATCTTACTATTTGAGGTCAGTAACAGAAGCACACAATCCAGCAGCTCCTATAGTTCTATCCTAGTTGTTAGGCACAACAATTATTTAAATTATTTAAGAAGAATTAGAATTAAGCTCCCACAAGTATTTGTTTTGTTTTCAATTTACTGTACTAAAAATTGCCCATGACCTTAGTGTCAGGGTCCCATGATTACTGACTATTACCAACGCTTAAAATTCAAATAGTTTTTTTTAACACAATCAGCTTTACAACACTTTACTCATATTCAACATAGGGGAATGCTTTCAGATAATATTATATAATCAGTAAGATATATCAGAAGTATACAACTCTTTCACCAAGTATTCTTCTCTAATTTTATCTCTTCTTCCTTCCCAAACACATAGCTCTCTTAGTGTAATGAATTGAGCCAGTATAAAGAAGCCTGGCTTTTTCTGTACTTTAAGGCTATCTCAAAATAGTAGAGAAATAAGTATATTATTAGTAATAGTTAGTGCCTTCCTATGTCATAGATCAATAATACTTTCTGAATTATGTTATGGCTCAATAAAAAGCCACAAACAAATCACTGTAGAAATAATGGAATAGAAGTCATTTAGCAATGCAATAATGAGTTCTGAAGAAATAGAACCTAAAGGAAATTACTATAGGATTACATAATGGACCCTCACCTGTTTTTCTCGTGAATTTTTAGGATTTCATGTGTCTGTTGAAGCAGTTGTTTCTCTAGCTTGTAAGTTGATAATGAATTCTCCAGCAGTTGAATTTCAAGTCGAGATGTTTGGTTTAGAACCTTAAGAGATAAATGAAATCATTTCAAGAATTGAATATTTATAGAACAACAATAAACTGTCAAAAAATAATTTGGGGGAATTTGTTTCTTTTTTAGTTCTTGGTAGTTATGCTTGAAGGAAAATTCACAAAATAGATGAGTTCCTATTGCTGAATGCTTTAAATATCTCTGTAGCACTGGATTTATTTTGGAATGGGATTGTAATTGAATGATAAAGAGAGAAAATAGAACTATCAAATCCAAAGCAATGATGGCAAAGAAACATGACCAGAAACATTGTTATACAAAACACACTTGGAAGATTGTCAAATACTTGACATATTTTGGATATTTGCCAAGTGGACCCATCAACAGTTATGTAAACAGGATTTTTAATACTGAATTCTCTTAAGGATGTTCCTTGGGTAAGATGCTGAGATTTTTGTTGGTAATTTTCCACAACTAAGAGTAGAGAGACTAAAAAATATTAAGGATTTGTTCTGTACCATAATTATTATAATCTCAGTTCCAGTTCTTTTTGAGGTATCAGATAGTTCCTATGTATTTGTGATGGTATACATGAAAGAAGAGGAGTCTTTTGTCATACTATAAAAGGGCTCACATGATTGGAAAATCTATTATTGAAACAATTTGTATTGTAGATGTATTTGACAAATTAAGTATGGATTAATTTAAATAAATTCGTAAGAGACTAGAAGTCTCCACCAATCTGGATAACAGAATCACTTTCTCTTTAATTAAGAGGGTCCATATTCAGCCAGTTTACTCTTCATATTCTGCCCTAAGGAACCTGTATAATTTATGGAATTAGGATCAAAGATCTAGAGGTTAAAGTTTCCTTGGTGGCTATCTAGTCCCAATTCCTCATTTCTTAAAAGGGGGGACTGAAAACAGAAGAGGGTTAAATGACTTCCCTAAGCCTGAATAGGTTCTAATATCTAAGACACCATATTTAGAGAAGACAGCTTTTTTCTAATCTAGAGAAAATCCAGTACATTTCAATTTGCTAATGAAGCCAAGATTCCATCCAAGCTTTTGCCTTTGCACACTTATACCCAAATTCTTTTCTATTGATATGGACTTCTACTAAAGATTTCCAAGATATATGGAATTAACAATAAACTTAGTTAGGTAAGAACATTTATATATGAATGAGCAAATATATTATTTCTCTTTTGAAAAAAAAAATCTAAAGCTTTCTTTGAGGAAATGACAATGGATAAAGATCAATTTTTTTTTTATTTTAGATAGAGATAGTAAATATTGTGAAAAAGTTTGATGCAAAGAAAAGCCTAAGACTATTGGACAAAATTCATCACCTCTTGCTTACAACTTTATTTGTTATCTCTTTGTCTCACCCATCCCCATTTCCAATTCAGATATAATATTATTCAGCAACTGAAAAGATTTCCCTATTTGTGTCTGACCATATCATTCTGTTATTCAATAAACAGAGATTCCTTATTACTTCCAGGACCAAAAATAAATTGGCACTTAAGACCCTCCACAATAAGGTCCTTTCTGGTTTTCTAGTTTTCTTATATTTTATTCCTTTTGATTCATTCAATAATTTTGCTTTACTGCCTACATGTTTTTCCTCAACATTTCATTTCATAACTTTGTACTGGCTCTCCCTTGTAGTTGGAATGCACCTCTTCTTTGCCATCCCCCCCTACTTCCTCTGGCTTCCTTCAAGTCTCAGCAGCCAGTTTTCTTAAATGTAAAGTTAATAGGCATAAATTTAGATGATTTCTAAGGTCCCTCCTAGAACAATATGTCACAACCATTTTTACCTTAAGCCTAATTAGATGATATGAAAACTGTTTTAAAAATAACGGATAAACAAGAATGAATAAAGTTTGAGGAGAACTAGACATCCAAATGATGGCATGGAAAAAGGAGAAAAAAGGTCACAGAATCAATAAGCAAGAGTGTGGGGAAGGAAGTCTTCTGCAGGAGTAGATTCCCTTACAGCAGGGGTTGTTTTGTGTTCCTCTAAATGGTCAAACGGGACAGTTTATGGATGGTGTCATCTTTGGATTTTGGGTTACTAGTTAAGAGGTTAACTAAAGACTTAACTGTGCTCCTTGTTGTTACTGGGAATTATTTGGATGGTGCAGATCTAATAAAAAGGAGGATCTTCTGGTACAGGAGCTCTATTATGTTTGTCTTCCAGGGAAATCCACACAACAAGATGACACTCTCAGTCTTGAGGACATTATATTCTTAGTCTAGGAAAGAATTTCATAATTCCCAAATCAAAATTTTCCCAAAGGAAATCTAAATAAACTATGGAGTACTGTTGAGTCAAGTTCTAGGAACCTGATGAATAAGTAGGAACTACCAGGGAGAGAGGAGAATTGGGCTGATATCTTAGAACAGAATTTCATAACTTAGGATACATTGACCTCAATGGGGTATATGAATAGATTTCAGGAGGAAGAGGTGTCTGGGAACTTGGACAGGAATAAGACATTTTATTTTCACTAACTTCCAACAGAAATTTAGCATTTCCTTTAAATTTGAATGTAGGGAATAAGCCACAATAATATTGACTTTACCGAATTGCCAAAGGACTCCAGTGCACAAAACTGTTAAAACCCTCCTCCCCCAATTGATTTAGAAATATATAGGAATTTTATTTATTTGGATGTAATCTTTTTACATTTTGTTCATTTTGTTTCAGTTTCTAGCAGAGTAAACAGCTCATGAGGGGAGATTAATATGTGTTTTCATTGACTGATTTGTACTTTCACTTAGAGCTAACCTATATTTTTCCCCTCAATATTATGTGAGCAAAGCAAGTGCTTTATTTTTTTCTGTTTTATTGTCATTTGTTGTCTGGAAAATATAAAATGGGTCTGCAGTTAAAAGTTGAAGAATTAAACAGGGTAGTTGGCAGAACTATGAAGAGTTAAGAAAGCTAAGGTTGGCTTCTTTCTAGCCATTTATTTCTCGGCCCTGCTTCTTAGCCGCGATCTAACTGTTCCTATTAAACTGACAGAACCCATTTCCTTCTTCACAAGGAACACACCCCAAGACACATCATTTTTTAAAAAAAAAATGTAGAGAGAATGTGGAACAAGCCCCCAAGGAAAACTTTTTTTTTTTTAACAAGTTTAAAATTTCCAAAACACATAAGACAGAGCAAAAAGAGAAGAGATGGGTCATTAAATTCTTAGAGTTTTACATTTCAGTTCTTTTCTTTAAAGAACAGTTGCCCCTAAGGATTAGCTAGGTGATGCAGTGGATAGAGTACTAGCCCTAAAGTCAGGAGGACTTGAGTTCAAATTTGCCTTCAGACACTTAATACTTCTAGCTATGTGACCCTAGGCAAGTCACTTGAATACAATTGCCTTAAAAAAAAGAAAAAAAAAAAAAATACTTGCCCTGATAAAGGAAACAGCAATGATATGTCAGTTCACAAGCGGTCATTAAAGTTTTGTCAAGTGGTAAGCACCAAGGAGACAAGGAAAGTTAAAAACAGAAGAGTCAGGCAGCTAGGTGACGCAGTGAATAGAGCACCAGCCCTGAATTCAGGAGGACCTGAGTTCAAATGTGACCTCAGACACTTAACACTTCCTAGCTGTGTGACCCTGGGCAAGTCACTTAACCCCAGCCTCAGGAGAAAAAAACAAAACAAAAAAACAAAACAAAACAAAACAAAAAAAAAAAACACAGAAGAGTCCTGGTCTTCAATGAGCTTTTATTCAGCAGAGGAGATGACAAACAAATGTACATGTAAAACAAACAGTGTGTATTTAGGACAATATCCTAGGAAAAGCACTAGCAGCAGAGTTCTGAAAAGACATCCTGCACAAAGTGGATTTTGAGCTGTCTTGAAGGAAGCTGGAGGAACAAAGAGATAAAGATGAAGGGGAGATCATTCCAAGTTTGGGGAAAGAGCCAAAGGAAAGACCTAGGGGAAATACTATGATCTGAGAATAGACCAATATATCCAAATTATAGAGTACATAGGAAAGAAAAAAGAGGAAGAACACTGGGAAGGGAGGAAAGGACAAGTTGTGAAGGGCTTGGAAGGCCAAATAGTTTTATCAATTTGACCTTCGAGGAAATAGAGAGCCATTGGAGTTAAGAGAGAAAGAGACAGAGATATAGACATAGAGAGAGAGGCAGACAGAGAGAGAAAGAGAGACAAAGGCAGAGTATGAGAAAGACAAAGACTGAGAGAAGCAGAATGACAGAATGAGGCAGAGAGATAACCAGAGAGACAGAGGCAGAGACAAAGAGAGAAAGAGAGATAGAAAGAGACAGAGACTAAGGTGGGGGTGGGGGAGAGAAAAAAAAAGCAGAAAGAGAGACAGAGATAGACAGCCTGAGAGACAGACATAAGAGACAGAGATAAAAACAGAGAGATTGAGAGAAAGAAAGAAAGACAGAGACAAAAACAAAGAAACAGAGAGAGACAGAGACAAAGAAACAGAGACAAAAAGAGAAAAAGAAAAATGAAGAGAGACAGACACAAAAGGCAAATAAAGACACAGAGACAAAGACAGACTGAGAAACAGACAAAAAAACAGATAGAGAGAGAAACTGACAGAAAGTGTTGTGTTTTTTTTTTTGGGGGGGTATGACATGATCATACATGTGCTTTGGGAAGATTATTTTGACAATTAAATAAAGGATAGATTGAGACGGGGGAGAGATTTCATCAGGAAGACCTTATAGACTTTGCTGTCATGAGGATTTGTATAAAAGTAGCTGGCTATAAGAATGAACAGAAGTGATATACATCATCAAGAGTTTGTGAAGGTAGAAAGATCAACATTTGGCAACATATTGGACAAATGGAGTGAATATATTTCCTTTTCATGCCCTGAAAAAGGAATTCAGTTTTAACAATCAATAAAAGAATATGGATACTATGTTGAGTAGCTGAGTAGTACAAAAGTAAAAATTGGACTTGGAAGAAGGAAAGTACCTCAGAAAGTTAATACCAAGAAACTGACTAAACTGACTGCTTCATTTTGAGGCTTCCTCATCCATAAAATGCAGCTAATAATAATACTTATTTTGTAGAGTTGTGAGGATGAAATGAGACAATATTTGTAAAGTGATTAGCAGAGTACTTGGCATATAGTAGGCGCTGAATAAATGCTTATATTTTTTCACTTTCTAAGAAAAAACATATGGAAAACAAAAAGAAACATACAGCACAAACATTCAATCCATGGCTAACAAATTTTAAGGTTTTGTTTTAACTTTCCAAGAATCTCAAATAGGAATTTAGGTTTTGTTTGGGTTTGAATTGTTGTTTTTTGAGTACTTACATTTTTCTATTTTATTTTATTTATTTATTTATTATTTTTTTTTGTTGCTATTCATCAATCACATCTGACTCTTCGTGATCCCTTTTGGGATTTTCTTTTTTTTTTTTTTTTTTTTTTTTTTTTGTAAGACATTTAGGGTTAAGTGTCTTGCCTAGGATCACATAGCTAGGAAATGTTAAATATCTGAGGTCACATTTGAATTCAGATCCTTCTGATTCCAAAGCCTCTTGGAGGATCTAGTTACTGCTCATTTGGACTTTTTTTTTTTTTTTTTTTTTTTTTTTTTTTGCTGAGGGAACTGGGGGTAAGTGACTTGTCCAGGGTTCCATAGCTAGAAAGTGTTAAGTATCTGAGGTCACATTTGAACTCAGGTCCTCCTGACTTCAGGGCTGGTGCTCTATCCACTGCGTCACTTAGCTATCTCTATTTGGACTTTTCTTGGGAAAGATATTGGAGTGGTTTGTAATTTCCTTCTCCAATTCATTTTATAGATGAAGAAACTGAGGCAAACAGGATTGAGTGACTTACACAAGGCCACAGAGTAAGTTTCTAAAGTTGATTTGAACTTAGGAAGATGAGTCTTCCTGCCTGATTCCAGTCCCTGTACTTTATCCACTATGCCACCTAGCTGCTCTGTTAAAAATATTTGTATTTTCCAATTCAGGAGTAAAACAGGACAACCACTTTCTAGATAGCAAAGGTATTTCTTTGTTTATTACACTAGTGTTACAGGAGATGCCTCAAATTTGACATTTATTGCTTTTTTGTTCTTCTCCATGACTTAGTCAATCAAATTTAATTGAAAGAGCATTCCTTAAGTGTTTACCGCACATAAGACATATAGCCAGAGTAAAAATAAAAATGACCAAAAAAACAAACAGTCCTGTCCCCAAGTAGTATAGAATCTATTACATATATAAATTGAAAATGAAGAAGTTGGCACTCACAACAAGCCTAGAAGACAAAGACATAAAGGTCAGGAAGAAATCTATCCCAAGCAAAACTCTTGCAAAATCATAGATTCGAGAGATGGAATAAAAATTGCAAGCCACACCATTTTGTTAAGTTGTATGTGAAGAGAAATTGTGTGTGTGTGTGTGTGTGTGTGTGTGTGTGTGTGTGTGTAGCCTTAAGGTTTGCAAAATGCTTTACAAATATTATCTTATCCTTATAAGAACCTTAGGAAGTAGATACCTTTATTATCCCCATTTTACAGATGAGGAAACTGAGGTATATAAAGGTTAAATAACTTGCTCACTATGCCACAGCTAATAAGTTTCTGTGGCTGCCTTTGAACTAATGTCTTCTTAACTCCAGGGTCAGTTTGCTTTCTACTGTACTACCTAGCTGTCTGTTGTGGAATAAGCCTGGAAAAGTTAACTGAAGACAGACTGAGAAGGGCTTTAAATGCCAAAAGAGAAGTTTGTATTGGGAGATGAAGCATTTTTTTATGTGGGAAGAATCATCACTTTGCGTGAATCTCAAGTTCAAAGGAAGGAATAATAAATAAGAAGACTGGAAAAGTAAGGACAAGCCAAGTTATTATTATTATTATTAATAGATAGTCTTTATGAAGTGATTCAAGGATTAAAAAGCATTTTACATAAGTTATCAAAAGAGATCTAATAAGTACAGTGCTTTGCAACTCTTAAATAAAGCTTTATTATTATCAATAATTGTCTAATTTCAAGCACTTTAAATGCCAAGCAGAAAGCTTTATAGTTTATTCTGGAGGTAGGAGGGAGTAATTATATTGTACTGAATAGGGAGGGAAACACAATCAAATCTATACTTTCTTTTGGAAATACATATATACATATGTGAATGTGTATATATGTTTCTCTGTATGTATACATATATCATTGATTTTAAAATTATTTTTAGATTTAAGGTCCAAATTTTCTCTTTCCTTACATATCTACTGAGAAGGCAAGAAAAATGATATCAATTTTACATGTGAAATCATGTAAAATATATATCCCTAAAAGCCATATCACAAAAAAAGCAAAGAAAATAGTGAGAAAGCAATATTTCAATTTGTACTCAGAGTTTATCAGTCTCTCTGGAGATGAAATAGCATTTTTCATCATGAGTCCTGTAGAAATGTCTTGGATTATTTTATTTATCAAAGTAACTAAGTCCTTGGCAATTGATCATCATCATAACATTGATGATTAGTTGATATAGGTCTTTTCTCTATTTTTTATTTTTTTTATTTTTATGAAACTATCTTCCATGTCATTTCCTACAGTACAATACTATTCCATCACAATCATATCCCAGTATTTGTTCAGCCAGTCATCAACTGAAGAGGATCCTCTCAATTTCCAATTCTTTATGACCACAAAAAGTACTGCTATACATATTTTGTATAGATAGGTCCTTTTTCTGTTCTTTTTTTTTTCCTCTTTTTTTTTTTTTTATCTCTGACATACAGATTTCATAATGGCATTGCTGAGTCAAAGGCTCTGTACAGTTTTATGGCTTTTGGGACACAATTCCAAAATGTTAATTAGTATATCTATTTTCCCTCTACCCTTCCAGTAAGTTAGTTTTGCTAAATATGAGGTAGTATCATAGAGCTTTAAGAATTTACATTTTTCTAATCAATAGTGATTTGGAGAATTTTTTCATGTGACTATAGATAGCTTTGATTTCTTCTTCTGTCTTATCTTTTGGCCATTTATCAATTAGGGAATGGCTCTTATTTTTATAAATTTCAGTGTTCCCTATATTTTTAAAAAATGAAGAGTTTATCAGATAAACTTGCATAAAATTTTATATGACTTCATTATATATGGTACTTTTTACCAAAAATGTAGTTTCTCTAATTATTTCTATTAACTAGATTTATTTTGCTTTTTATTTTGTCTGAGATCCTGATCATCATCTATTTTTTTCAGCTTTAGCTGAAGTATAATAGATTCTATTCTAACTCTTTAACTCTATATGACTCATTTTAATTCATGTATTTTTATAAACAATATATTGTTATACTGTGATTATCAATCTATTTTGCTTTTTGCTTCTATTTTATGAGGGAGTTCACTACAATCACATGTATATTTATGATTACAAACTTTCCCTCTCAATTCTATTTTCTTATGTCTTTCTCTCTCTTTATCCTCTTGCTCCTCAAAAGTCTGTTTTCTTTCTGATCATTTTCTTTCTTAATTCTCCCTTCTTTTTATCATCTAATACATATGTCTTTTTAATAGTATTTTGTTTTTTCCCAAATATATGTAAAGACAGTTTTTAGCATTCATTTTATAAGATTTTTAGCTCCAAAATTTTCTTCCTGCATTTTCTCTCTTCTTTCTAAAATAAGCAGTTTTATATAGGTGGTATACATATATACACATATTATATACATATATGTTCAATCATGTAAAACATATTTCCATATTTCTCATAGTTGTAAAAGAAAAATGGATCCAAAGGGGGAAAATGGGAAAAAATAAAGTAAAAAATATGTTTCTATCTACATTTAGAGTCCATCAGTTCTTTAACAGGATGTGGACAACATTTTCAATTATGTGTCTTGTGTAATTATCTCGGATCATTAAATTGTTGAGAAAAACTAATAACTCAGAATTGATCACATAATGCTGCTGTTACTGTGTACAATGCTTTCCTAATTCTGTTCATTTCATTTTGTACAAGTTCATACAAGTCCTTCCAGGTTTTTCTGAAATTTGCCTCTTCAGTGTTTCCTATTGCACAATAGTATTCCATTATATTCATATATCACACAAACTTGTTCAGCCATTCCCCAAATGATAGGTAGCACTTCAATTTCCAATATTTTGCTGAAACAAAAAGCTGTTATAAATACTTTTGCACTAGTAATTTCTTTCCCTTTTTTTATGATCCCTTTGGGATACAGACATAGTAATGGTATTGCTGGATCAAAAGGAATGCATTGTATTGTTTCCTTTTGTCCATAATTTCAAATTGTGCTCCAGAATGATTGGATCAGTTCACAACTCCACCAAAAATGCATTAATGCCCATATTTTCCCATGTCTTCTCTAACATTTATTATTTTACTTTTTTGTCATAATTGTCAGTCTGATAGGCATAAAGTGATATCTCAGAGTTGCTCTAATTTGCATTTATCTAATCAAAAGTGATTTAAAGCATTTCTTCATATGGATACATATAGCTTTTATTTCCTCATTTGAAAACTACTTATTGATTACCTTTAACCCATTTGTTAATTGGAGAATGACTTTATACTAATAAATTTTCATTCTTCTCTTTTCAGAACTATTTCTCGAGAGTGTGCAAATTTGCAATGTTTCCAATGTGTTGTGATCCAGGGACAAGTATGGTCACTCTCTCTTGGTCTGCACTTGGTTTTTAGTCAGGAAGAGCCACTGAAACTGCAAAGGCTGGAACTTCTCTTGGCTCTGAAACTGTGGCAGGTGGGGAATGGCAAAATAAGCTATAATATATATAACTTTGATGGAATATTATTGTGTGATAAGAAATGATAAACAAGATGATTTCAGAAAAAAAATTGAAAAAACTTAAATGAACTTAGGCAAAATGAAGTGATTAGAACCAAGAGAACATTTACTAGTAACAACAATAATGTATGATGAAAATCTGTGAAAGATTTAACTATTTTCAGCATGATGAAGTGTATTATCTGCCTCCAGAAAAAAAAAAACAACAACACAACAAAAACAGTTATTGTTTGAATACAGACTGAAGCAAGCTGTTTTTCATTTTCTTTCTGTCTTTCTTCTTGTTTAAAATGACTAATATGGAAATGTTTACATGATTGTATATGTAAAACCTATATCTTATTGCTTACTGTCTCAAGTGGAGGAGAGGGAAAATGGGGGGGAGGGATCAAATTGGATTAAAAAAACTTTTAAAGATTGTCTTAATATGAACAAATAAAAGAAAATAAAATATATTAATAAAAAAGAAGAAGAAATGAAGTCCTTTCTCCCATGGGACCAACCACAAATGTTCTCCTCTGTGACCCAGAATTGCTATAGACAATAAAATATGGGCAAATAAAAATTTTTTAAACTATCCAAAGTGGCATGGGGGGGAGGGGGGGAGGAGGGAAGAAATAATGATTACTTGCCTGAGGTATAATAGTTGTGTTATAAGAGAAGAAAATATAACATAAATTGTTTTTTCTATTCCTTTAGTTTTACTTTGTAGATATCTTTAGTTTTCAAGTATGGTTCTTATATTCATCAAATTTTGCATTTCATTTTGTACTTCATTCTGCAATTCTTTCATTTCATGGGTTAGTTGAATCCTCTAACATTAAGACATAATCCACTGAACTTGGCATTTCATGTATTTTACATTCTGCCAAAGATCAAAGAGGGACCTTAATTCTAATCTTCTAACCCTTCCCTTATTTCACAGATGTGTAAATTCAGGCCTATAGAAATTAAGTGGTTTGCCTATTGACCTACCTGGGATTTGGACTGTATTCCTCTGACTTCAGATCCTATAAATTGTCTATTACACTAATAAAAGTTTTTTATCCAAGCTACCAGCCAATGTCAATTATGTAGTTTTTTTATCAATCAATGTTTATTGAGAAGTGTTTACCAAACATTAATTATGTGACTGACATTTTATTATTCATTATAAGGTAATATAAAAATAAACATAATATGCCATCCCTATCCTTAATTTTATTTGGGTAAATAGGCTTAACATATACATGAAACTATTAGTAATTTTAAAATTATATTCTAGTGCAGTTTAGAGATTAATGTGGTTTGTAATAGTTGAGGAAGGTAACCTTGAGGGAGACAGATTTGAATAGATAGTTCTTGCTATGGAGGAAAAAAAGCTGTACTAAGATAGATAGTATCCAATAAAAAGATAGTTATATATGCTCATTATAAAACTAGTACTTCAGGCAGGATAGTTGTTACTGTCCATATGACTCTGGGTAGTTATTTAACTTCTGTCTGTCTCAGTTTCCTCACATATTAAAAGGGCATACTAGATACACCCATCTCCCAGGGTTATTGCAAGAATAAAATGTTATGATAGTTGCAAAGTACTTTGTTAAGACATTAAAACATTATATAAATGTTACCTATTAGTGTTATTATTTATTGTTGTTGTTGTTGTTAACCCATAAGCTTGTTATAACATAACTGTCATGGAATTTTAAAATTAGAGAAGACTTTGGGAATCATCTAGTTTAACTTCATCCTTTTATCATTAGGAGAACTGAAACCCAGAGAAGTTAGTTAAGTGCAGATCATACAGGTAGAAAGTATAAAAAGTAGCGATGAAATTCAGCCCAGATCCACTGGCCTCAAATCCAGTGACCAATGAGTTGCTACTGTGACTCATTCATCTGATTATATGTTATATACCACTTTTATATTATAAAGTTCTATCTACACTTATTTATAGTGTAATATTCTCAAGGCAAGAACTATGCCATTGAGTCCCAGAACTTGAAAATTGAAATAGACCTCAGAAGTCATCTAGTCCAATCTAAGACTGCTAGTCATTAATTATCTGATTGAAGACTTTATTTATGAGAAGAAATTGTTTACTTCCTAAAACATATTAATAACTTTGAGGAAACTCTAATTATTAAGATTTCCCCAGACATCAGATTAAATTAATTCTCATCCATTGGTCCTGATTCTGCTTTCTAGTGTCAAAGAGAACAAGTCTAATATTTCTTTGACAAGACCTTTGACAGTCCTTCAATTACATGAGCCTAGATATTATGCCTTCCCCATTCCCAACTCTACCCAGCTGAAATCTTCTCTTCTCCAGATTAAATGTCTCCCAGTTTCTTCTACCAGATTTCCGAAGACAGAGAGAGATTCAAGGGTCTTTTACTCTCCTTTTTGCTCTACTTTAGATGTTATTCTTCAACTATTCAATATATTGTCTTCCTAACAAATTATGGCCAGAATTGAAGAAAATTACTACAGATATGCTCTGACCAGGAAAGAGTAAATTGAGATTATCATCTTACTCCTAGAAGCTATGCCTCTATAAAAGGGATACTATATTAGGTTTTATTTTTTTGGAGAATGCAGGATTTATATTGATCTTGAAGTTCACAAAAAAATTAAGCTCTTCTTGTGTTGTCTAACAATGTTATATTGATTTCAATATTGTATTTTCAGAACTTAATGAAATGTTTTACATACATTAGATATTTAATCAAAACAGTTTGGAAGAACAAGAATGGAATTTGATAAAATATTTCCACATTAGTAAAGAAGCAGAAAAATAATGGTCTGGTGTAATTGTGTACATTATTATTTGAAAAATAGATTACAATATATTTCAAACCTGCTGTGACCATATCATGTAGCTATGTTCCATTAATACAGGTGCAAAGTCAGTTTTAGAAATAATAATGCTCCCAGTATATAGAAAAGAATGAAAGGAAAAAAAATAGAATTTTGTTATTACTGGGGAACAGGGCAGAATTAGACAACATAAAAGAAACAATTGGTCTTCTAACTACTTTTGCAAATGACTGCTACATAAAGTGCCTAAGTAAAAATTTGGGATGGATTTTGTTGGGCATGAATCAGGACTTGAGTGCAAAGAACATGATTTATCACAAAATGGGATATGTTCTTCTACAACAATCTAAAACCAGGGTCCTCAAACTTTTTAAATAGGGGGCCAGTTCACTGTCCCTCAGACTGTTGGAGGGTGGGACTATAGTAAAAACAAAAACTCACACTCTGTCTCCACATCTCAGCCCATTTGCCATAACCCTGCAAACAGGGTTAAGTGGCTGACCCAGTCACACAATTAATAATTGTCTGGGACCAGATTTGAACTCAGGTATTACTTACTCTAGGCACCCTATCCACTGGCACCTACCTTCCAAGACAGTTAAGCAATAACCAGAGAGCAAAATTTAGTCCTACTTTAAGGTCTTTTTCTCCTTGAAATAGCAAGTTTTCTTACCTAAACAAGCTCTTGTGAGAATATCTTCTGAATACAAGCTCTGAACTAGATTTGTGATGTCATTCAAGTAAATTATTCCTCTAAATTACAGTTTCCTTATTGGTTCTTTTGAAACTATCAGTGTACTTAGTGTTTAAATAGATCATCAAACTTTCAAAATTGTGAGAAAAGTGATCTCTGTCAATAACTTTTGAGTGCCAAGTATTCATTCTCTCTATATATGGATAATAACTAGATTTTAAATAGCATTTTATACTTTGCAAGCACCAAACATGTTGTCACTTAAATTTTTTTTAAAAGCATTCATTAAGTGTTTTTTGCTTTCAAAGCACTGAGAGTACAAATATATAAATATCTAACATCTTTCTACCTATTTATATATCTATCTCTCACTCTACTTAGCAATATATACATATATATATATATTTCATTCATATGAAAGAATGAAGAAACTCATAATGAAGAAACTATTTTTATCAATATAAATCAGCATTTTCTTTATATCAGATACTGTGAAAGAGTTGTGAGAAATAGACTTGCTCAGGTTCTCTTAGTCAAATCTGTGTCAGGGAAAAGAAGGAAGCAAGCATGTATTAAATTCTTGCTGTATGCCAGCCATTGTGCTAAATATCCTGAGAGATAGGTTCTGTTATTACCTTCATTTTATAGTTGAGGAAACTGGGGTGGACAGAAGTGATTTACCCAAGATCACCCAATTCATAAGTGCCTAAAGCTGAATTCAGGTCAACCTTCTATCTATCCACTATACTATTGAGCAAAGGGTGGTATTTCAAACAAGATATACTAGACTTTGAGGCAAGCTCTTTATTCTTGTTGCCTCTTAAAGTGCCATATGAATATGATCTATCACAACTGCTAATTTTCACATTAATGGCAGAAAATATAATGTGGTTCTCCATCTACATTATTGTTTGAATATTTATGAATTAACAGAAAAAGTAAGGTCTTGGGTTTTCTACTATTTCTCTATTCAGAATTATGCTTCAGGTTCTTATGTATAAGTTAATTAAAGCCCACATGCCACAAAATCATAGCATATTAGAGGTGGAATAAATCACATATAACTTCCAATCTAACTTTCATTTTATAAGCAAAAAAAAAAAAAAAAAAATCCTGAAATTTATTGAGATACAAGGCTATGCTCAAGGTCACATAGGTAGTGAATAGTAATAAAAGCTTAAATGTAAGACTCTTGTCTCCTGATTGTCATCCAGTGCTCCTTCCACTGCATCACTCTGTTTCATCTAAAACAGCAAATTCTACACATTCCTGTTAGTTAATAAATTCCCTTTGTGGACTCTTCTCTATCAAGCCTGCAAAACTCCATAGGGACCACTGCTGGAAAGTTATTATGGAAAATACATGAAAGTTCACATAATAATGTGACATGTTGAAATGTACATCAAAGGTGGTATCTTGACCTTAAAATTGATTTATATTGCTTGACACTTATATCACTTCCCAGTTGGTAGCCCAACTGTTTATTTGAAGTTAAATGCTGATTAGTCTTCTTACCAGTCCCTTTTTTTGTCATAAGTATATACAAAGATAAATTTACTAAACCTCATTAAATCAAAAGAGCCATACAAAATAAGTTAGTCATTCCTTATTTTTGTTAGCAATATGGATACAATATGTATAGAATAGAGTAAGCATATGATCCTTGAAAATCTGTTTTGAAATGCATTCTTTGTTTTTGTTGAGAGTTTAAAAAAAAAAAAAAACACACACACACACATCTTCATGTTTAACAGCTTGTCGAGTCTGGCCCCAGGGACATACCTGTGTCTCAACATCTGTAAGTTTTCTTGTCTGTTCTGCTGTCTGACTAAGAAGGCTGGTTCCTATCTCAAGCATGGTGGCCGTATGGTTCTGAACAGCATTCTGCTGTAGTTGAGCCATCTCCGACTTCATATTTTCCACAATGTAATTTTCAAGCTGTGAAAGATAAAGAAAGAACATAGCACATTCTAAGTCAAACCTTTTCCAATGAGGCATATATTAATTATTATAACTCAACAAAGCACAGCTGGCAAATCATTCCTTATCTGATGATGGTCTGTTAAGAGACATAACTAGCAATTATGGCATTCAGGGCAGGCAGCATGAAATTCATGCACTAAATCAACATTTCAAATAAAATTCAATTGGTGGCAAAGGTGGAGGGAGACAGAAACCTAGAGGGAAAAGTCCAATGCTAGAGAGAATGACATCTGGGGAGAAAGGGTTGGACAGGAGAGGGTCAGGAATGCAGACAACATGTGGCCACAGGAGGAAGAGACTACACCATCTGGTAGCTTCAAATTTCAAGTAATTATTACTGCTAACTCACTTGTTTCTATGCAAGCAAAGAGATCTGAATGCCACCAGAGATATCTTAATTTTGTTGCCTATACTCCGCCTAGGTACGGCTCTAGTTCCATTTCCCATGTAATGGTAAAAGCAGTGAAGCAAACTAATAGATTCTACCAATTTATCATGACAGACATCATTGGCATAAATAATTAAATTTCTGTCAATGGATCAACATGCTCTTATCGGTAGTTTATTAAATTGAGTACTGAGGATACAAAAAATAAAATTGAAACAATACCTGCCCTCAAGAAGCTTACATTTTATTGGGAAAGACCACATTTACAATTTCTCAAGTGTGACATAAATATATCTGAGATAGATCCAAATAAATAAAAGGAAATTTTGTCAAAGGTATTGACAGCTAAGACAAACAGAAAAAGACTTCTGTAGCTTGAGCTCAGCTGAGGATTCAAACAGGTAGAAATGAAAAAGGAATGGTTTACAGGCATGGAGGATTGCCTATACAAAGACATAGTGTCTCATGTGTGAGGACCAGAAGGAAGCTCAGTTTGACTGGATTATAGAAAGCAGGAAGGGAAATAACACAAGATAAAACTGGAAAGGAAGATTGAAGCCAAGCTGTTAACAGCTTCAAATTGCAAAGCAGAGGAGTTTATATTTGACCCCAGAGTTAAAAGGAAGCCACTGGTGTTTATTGAGTAGGAAAATTTCATGTTTAAATATGTGCTTTAGGAATATTATTGAACTTTGCAATTCAAAGTACTTTAAGCTACAAAATTTCAATGAATTCTCAAAATGGGCTGTATAGTAGGAAAGACATTTTATCCATGGAGAAAGTGTCTTTCAGAGGTTTTGACTTGCTCAAGGATATAGAGCTACTAAGTAGCAGAGCAGATTGCTTTTTCTCATCCCAAGATTATACTTCTGCAAAAGTAAAAGATCAGCTTCGAATTTTTATTCCTGCTGATATTGTCTCCATATAAAGTACAGAATTGTTCTGGGGGCAATAAAGGATATTACTCAGACTCTCATTTTTAAGAGATTATTGTACCTGGATTTATGCTAAGAGAATTGCCAAAGAGAAGAAGAGCGCTTCATTAGAACTTTGGGTTAGAATAGAGCACACAGTTATATAGTAGATACTAAAAAGATCATCAACTCATAGAATAGCATTTCATTTTCCCAGAGAGATTATCACTTAATTTCTCATCATCCAGTCACATAGAAGTAGGGATCTAGAGGATTTAAGTGATTTAATATTAGGGAGCAAGTAAGAAACTTAAGAGATGAAAGGCCAAATTTTCTTCCATATATATAGTCTGCTCACTCAATTCCCATATGTCCATTCTTTGGTGACTACATTTTATGATACCAATTACACATTTTGTGGAAATAGGAGCCTAGTAAAATTAACTCCAAGGCCACACACAAAACAATAGCCATTTCTGGATTTGAACTCTGAAGTCTTTAATTCCTACCATAAAGCTCTTAGCCTCATTCAATATTATTAACAACTTTACATGCATTGTATTTCTTTTATTACAGGCTTAGTGAACCATTTTTAATCTTATATTTTGCTAAATATTTACAATGTTTATAGTTCACTGATTATTTGATTTTGGTCAAATCACAAGTTTTAAGATTGTAAATTTCAGAGAAACTGCTACAATGAATTGGTAGAAATTTCCTCCCTTGGCAATTTCTTGTGGCAATGAAATTATGGGTCCAAATACCATTCCTAATTATATATCAGTATATATTAACTGGCTAAGTTGATTACTTTATTTTGAGGTCTTAGGAACTTTAATGTAAAACATAACTATTTGCTGATTCCTAATTTTATATATAACATACTCTCTTATGCAAAGTAGATGGGAAGTAGCAAATGACAATAAATACATAGCATTGTAAAGTTTGGGGCAGCTAGCTAGATAGAGTCTCAAGCTTAGAGTCAGGAAAACAAGTTTAAAGCCAGCTTCAGACACGTAATAGCTGTGTGACCCTGACCAAGTAATTTAACTCTTTTCCTCATTTGTAAAACAAGCTAGAAAAAGAAATGACAAAACACCTTAGTATCTGCCAAGAAAATCCCAAATAAGGTCATAAAGGGTCAGACATAATGAAAAAACTAAATAATAACAAATTGCAAAGTTTGTAAAGTTTCTTACATATATTATTTCATTTGAACCTTACAAAAACATCATGAATTAGAATCTATAAATCTTTATCCATTTAACTATTAAGGAAACTGATGTTCATAGAAAACATTTGAATAAATTAGCATCACAAAACTAGTAAATGTCAGATGAAGAATTTGAACTCAGATCTTCCTAATTCTCAAGTCCAAAACTCTGGACATCTGATAATTTTATCCTTGCTTTTGTTCAACACCAAGCAGCAGGACTGTTTAATGTCAGCATTAAACAGATCAACTGTAAAGAGACTTAGAGAGCTGCCAGATCATAATTTTTGAAGGTCTCAAATCTGCTATCAAATTCTTTATTAAGGAGGCTGCCATGAAAACTACCAATGCCTCTCTAGTTAATCCATTTTTAATCAAATGGGCCTGCCTTCTACAGCAGTAAGGAACTAACTGCCTTTTATTGTTGTTGTTGTTTTTTTTTTTTTTTTTTTTTTTTTTTAAGTAATCTGTATGGTGAAGTAGCAAGAACCAGATGTAGTTGATTTAAAGGCTGAGCTGAGAAGCAAAAGTCAAATATACAACGTGTGATTAATAAGGAGGACCTCTTTCATCTTATCTATAAACATTCCTCTGTAGATGTATAGCTGTGAAATCCATCCTGATGGGTTGCATCAGCTGAGCCCAGAAAAAATTCACAATAAATTTGACCATGTGTCTATATTCCCTACTGATTTTGAAATCATGTTTACTGAAAATGCCAGCTACCTGATAGTTAAATATGTTATGCACCTCTCAGATTTAAGACTTATGTTTTTAGACCAGGAACCAAAAGGCCTACCAGGGTTATCAAGCAGAAGACTACCAAACAAAAGCCACAATCTTATATAGTCAAACTGTCCCAGGTATTTTCCAGAATATGAGGATAAGGGTTTAATAACTTGCTAGAAGTTGTATATTGTTCATGGAAAAAAACAAACTTCAAGATCTGTTTTTATCTATTCATTAATTTTAGTTCATTCATCATTGACTTTATTAGACCTTTAAAATAGGTAGACAAGAGAACCACTTTTACTCCATGCAACCAAATCACAGATAAAAAGGGCTAAGGACAAAGAGTTGTGCCAACAAGAGGTGAAAGAAGGTTAGGGAGTGGTTTGGACACAGTCTGCTCACTGCTCTTTGGCTACTGCCTCCTCTCTAGGGATCCTTGAGAATCACTAGTTATTAACCACACTGTGCTCTTAGATTGAAGACTCTCAGCCAAGTTTTCTCCCATTCCCATTCTATTTATTACAAATGATTGTGACATATGCCACAAAGTAAAAGGGCCTTAATTCCCAAATATGCTGCCCAACTGTGCTCTGAGAGACAGAGTTCACTGAGTATAATATACTGCTATGGACTCCCATAGATAAAATCTAGAACTAAGCACCTAAAAGAATCTGGCATACAGAAAACATTTAATAAATAATTATTGAACTAAATTAAATGGAGGAGTATAAACATATGAAAAGCACTCTAAAAACAAGGAGTAAATATTATTCCAAGAGAAATGTTTTCTCCTACAGAGGAAGGCATTGGTTGATTCCTTGGCAAATGCAATATTTCCCTTTAAAGTGAAAGTTCATAAAATCCATGAAGTAATCTAATTTCAAATACAAAAATACTACAACTCCTACTGAACTCAACATGCATAACAAATATTTTTTAAAGGTCTTTGTATACTAGGCATACATAGCAATATGACACCCAAACTCTGTCCATTTACTACCTTTGTGACCCTATATGACTGAAAGGTTAAGGTAAGGCACTTAACCTCTCTCTGAGCTTCAGATTACTCATCTGTAATTTGAGTGGGTTGGATTAGATGTCTTCTCAGGTCCTTTTTAAATGAAAATCAATGATGATGAACAGGGTTAAGGGGATGAAGGCACAAACACAAATTACTAAGAAATACAGAAGTGAGATAAGTAGGAAAAAAGAGACAGACAGGAGGCTGGAAGGAATTTGAAAAGAGAAAGATCACTTTCAGGTGGGGAGGGGGAGTATTATATTAAGAAAGGCTTCAGAGAACAGATGATATTAGAATTGGGCTTCAAAGAAAAGAGAATGATTTAAATAGCCAGAAACAGAGGAGGAGTGGTAGACTATTCTCGACTATGTTACTGTGAGTGAAGCCATTGAAGAAGAAGTAGGCCAGATAAGAATGAGGGACAGACAGTAGTCTAGTTAGACTGGAAAACAGAGAACATGAAGACATTAAGATTAATATGTCTGCAATTGGATTTAGATAACCTTGAATCATTTGAGAATTACTTCTGAATTTATGTGTTAAACAATAGATACTGAAAGTTAGGGAAGACAATTGTGGATTAGAAAAAAATTCTTTGCATGTCAAAGATTGGATAGGGAATAGCTAGAGACAGAGGATCTGGTTAGGATGTCTAGTTTAGACAAGGCATTAAATGATATATAAGCTTCTTAGAACCAGGAAATCCTTCATCCTTTGTACGTGTGGTCTTAACACCTAATATATCACATGGCAAATAGTAGGTGCTGTTATTTATGCTTCATTCTAGAAGAAGACCAATGACATCACAAGGGTGATCTCTTGACTTGCCAGTGAATTATATTTAAGTAAGACAGAGCTTTTCAAAGTCATCAGACTCACTCTCTTCTCCAGAGTATTCAATGACAAAGTAAAAGTCAAGAAGACTGACCATGGCCTAGGATGCAATGGATGACCTTGACCTTTCTAATTAAAATTTTCCCCAGGCTTCAGTTGTCTGAAGCAATGCCCATTCAATAACTAATGGTGAATAGCTACTGAATTTGGGGGATTGGAAGGTGGATTTTTTACTAAGACAATGAGAAAGGATGGGGCAGCCAGAAGAAATGATGAAAAACTAGGGTTTCTCAGTAGTTTTAGAGAGTGAAGATGAAAAGAGAGAAATCAAAGATGATTCAGATATTTCAAATCTGAATGACTGAGGTAATTGTAATGCCATCAAAACAGAGAAGTTAGAAAGAAAAATAATTTTGAGGTACCAGTGAGACTTTCACATGGAGAGAATCTGTCAGCCAATTTTAGAGATAAGACTAGTATCGTGCATGGTTTTGTCTGTCATCAGTTTACATTTATAGAGTAGTTAGATGGTATAATGAGAAGAGTGTTACATTGGAGACAAGAAGACCCAAGTTTAAATTCTGACTCAAATGCTTACTAGTTGTATGACCAAACCATGTATTTGTCACCTAATCTCCTCAGTTTTAACTTCTTCGTCTCTAATATACTTTTTTATTTATTTATGAATTGTATTTATTTGTTTGTTTGTTTGTTTATTTATTTATTTTTGGCTGGGGTGATTGAGGTTAAATGATTTGCCCAGCATTGATCACATAGCTAAAATGTGTTAAATGTCTGAGGTCAATTTTGAACCCAGATCCTCTTGACTTCAGAGCTGGTGATCTATCCACTGCACCACCTAGTTGCCCCTACATATATTTAAAAGCAAACAAACTACTGCATATAAAAGCATGATTGCTGCCAGTGGTAAAGGTTCTCACTTGTACCTTCATTCCTACTTTGTCCTTGTCTTCTATGATATATTATTTTTAACTAGCAAGAGCTTTTGGAAGAATAGCCTCTATAGTTTAATGCTTCCCTCTCATCTTTCTTTCACCAACAAATTGGTAAGTATACCATACTGGTAGTCAATGAAATGTTTAAAAGCAAAAATCAGATATCTTTAGGGTATGCAACTAGAGACTTCACTCTAAGTTAGCATTAGTCATCATTTTTGAATTTCAGGTTGTTTCCAATATAGCCTGGTCTTCATAGTGAAGATATTTGAAGACAATGGAATAGATGAATTTCTAAAGGAGAGAATATCATAGAGAAAAGAGGGATGAAGACAACATTAAAAATACCCAAAGTTAAGGAATGGGAGGATAAAAAGTCAATAGAAGAGAGCAATGGAGAAGAAAAAGAAACATGAGTGAAATGTTGAAATGACCATCATCAAGGAAGGAATGGTCAGCAGTAGCAAATGTTTGGAAATAAGTTAAGGGGGATGAATACAAAGAAAACCATTGAAATTAGATATCATATTGGAATCACAGGATTTCAAAGTTCCTAGATATTTGTCAGCAAAGGAGAAATTTTCAGATCATAACTGCATTTCATAGCTTGATCAATGTAAAGATTTTTTCTGATAAAGAAAACCTAAGCATTTTTATATTTATAAAAGATAACAGTAAAAAATGAAAAACGTATGGGAAAAAAGTTATTTTGGGTGAAGTAAGATTACAAAAAAGATGTGATAAAATGGAATTAAAGTTATTAGTGGATATGTTAGCTTTGTCAATTTCTGTGCTATTGAGATTCAGGGAACATAAGATGAACCAAGTTTTCTCCCCGTCTTCTTTCTCATTGTCTCTTTCTCTGTTTCTCTGTGTGTCTCTGTGTCTTTCCTCTTCCTCTTTCCCTCTTCCTCCTCCTTCTTTTCTCTGTCTCTGTCTCTCCATCATACACACACACACATGTACACATACACACCCTTATCTAGCAAAAAATTCTGATTACCTTATGGGGCTATATAAGTTTAAAACATATTTGTCTCTGTTGTCTCATTTGACCATGGTACATGCTAATAATTCAAATATTTATAAAGCATCATCTCTGACACATCCAGAGTTCATAGAAAGGAAAAAAAAAACAGATATAAAGAAATAATTATTGTTAGTTCAGAGATCTTATAATTCACATAAATAAACAAACAAACAAATAAATAGGAAATGTGGTAGGTGGACAGGGCTTTAAATTTAGAATTAGCTCCTGGGTTTAAATTCCAATTTGAACAGTCACATTCAGTGTGACCTCTCACCTCATTTTACAAAGGTAGATATTGGCTTCTATGGCTTCTATAATTAAGTGCTTAAAAGATGCATTACTATGACAAAATTGCAGAGGAAGGAATTGAACATAGGCTTATTTAACTCCAAGTACATGACTGTCTGCAAAGCTTCTTAAATTATAGGTCACAACCCCACATGGGATCACATAAGTGAGTGTGGGTGACATAAGATTATGATTTATTTATTAAATCATAAATATTTGTAAATATTTGTATCTCTTTACCTATTTTATATACCTATATATTTGGGGTTACATAAAAATTTCTTGAGAAAAAAGGGGTAACAAGTATAGCCTACTACTGCTGTGGTAAGAAAGATCAGGGTCAATTTGGTTTTACCTTTATATCATCAGTACCTAACATAGAACATAAATTGCTTATTACCACTTACAAAAATACCAATGTCAAAACATTTTTATTTTACCCCTTTGAACCTTCCCCCTGCCCACAGTTCCACACTAACAATATAAATGAGCACCTAAGAGTAAATATTAGTGAACTGCCTAGGTCACTTAAGGGTTCAATTACTTGCCCAGATTCACACATTTTCTATGTGTCAGAGGTGGAACTCTAAGCCAGGATGCCCTGACAGCAAGGTTGATCCTCTAAAACTTCAAGAAATAATGTGTAGATTGAATTTAACAGAAAGGAACCTAGTTGTCAAGAGTCACAAAATACCTGAAGCAAAGTAATATGAGAATAAAATTGAAAATCTAGGTTAGAACAAATTATGGAGTACTGATGCATAGGACATTCTATGTCCTATACAAGATAACAGGTGGATAGATAGATAGAAATATTAATAGATATACATATCAAACATGGGCCTACAATACATATATACATGTGTAAATATATATATGTACATATATACATATATTGTGTGTATATGATCATATATGTGAATATATATTCATATATATGTTATATATGTGAATATTTTTACACTATATACGTTTATGCTTATACATACATAATAGCATATAGCATGAAGTTATCTTACATTCTGTCTCATAGAATCAAAGGCATAATTTTCTAAATATTATTTAACAAAATGAAACTTAAAACCTACAAAAATTCACAAGGGTATGGTTATTTTTCAAATATGGTGTGGATTAAGGGGACCCATAATGGGTGGTACACATGGAATTATTCAGTTATGCCAAAACAAGTATAAAATAGAAGTAGGGGGACAAGTATGGGATAAAAATAATTTTAAAAAAAGGTGAGATCATACAAAATATTTAAAAATAAGACTGTAATTTTGTCTAATATAATTGTTTTATAAATTGTCAGCCATATTGGAAAGACCAGTTTATCAAGATTTATAGACTTGAAAAAACATCAATGAGGCTAAATATCTTATTTGAGGATATTTCTACTGCCAATCTCCTATTAAGTAGGTATCAGGTATACTCAATGCATCTATTTAACAAGAACTGAAATGATTCTCTGCCAGGTATACATGACAGCCACCTTCTTTGTGGGCTGGAAGGCTGCTTGTTATGTTTGGAGAGAAGCACACTGTCAGAATTATAAAACTGCTTCTCAATAGTGTGGTGAATTCCAAGACTTGGAATGGAAAATGCTATCTTCATTCAGAGAGAGAATTATTGAGACTAAATATGGATCAAAGTATATAGTATTTTCACCTTTTATTTGTTGTTTATTTTTCTTTACATTTGTGTCATTGTTTTGTGTCTGATTTTTTATTGGACAGCATGACAAATACAGAGATATGTTTAAAAGGGTTTTTATGTTTAACCTATATCAAATTTCTGTCTTGGGAAAGAGGGAAGTCCAAGGGGGTAGGGAGAAAAATTGGAACATAAAATATTACAAAAATGAATATTGAATCTTTTTGTATGTCTCAGTTTCTTTATCTGTAAAATGAGATTAATAATAGCACCTACTTCCAAAGGTTGAGGGGAAAAAAAAAGTAAGTACTTTGTTCATATACTATCTACTATGTTCCAGATGGTATGTAAGTACAAATTACACATAATGTATCATTTGATTCTCACATTAACCTTGTGTGTTATCTATCATTTTCCTCCTTTTTACAATTGAGGAGGCTGAGAAAGAGGTTAATGCCTTGCCCGATGTCACATAGCTAGTAAGTTTCTGAGCCTAGATTTTATCTCAAATTTTACTACTGGCAGACCTAGAGCTCTATACCTTATACCATCTAGCTATGCTAAAATTTGCTGGTTGCAAACTTTAAGATGCTATATAAAAGCTATTTGTTATTCATGTTTCTTTTACTCACTTTGCATCATTAATCTAGGTTTTTAGGAGCTAAAAATATGCCCATGGGCTTCCTTGATTTTCTCATAAATGCCTCTTATCACATACTCATGCATTTTGACTTTTTAAAAATTAGAATCTAGTTTAAATTAATCAGCATTTCCTTTTCATTTTTACAAAGAATAGGAGAAAAAAAAAACTTATGTGAAGACATAATGCTTAAAAATTCTAGATGACTCTAGCTGACTGAGGAGTGAATTTTTAATTCCACATGCTTAATGTTCAGGAAGGAAAAAAAAATGGAAGAACCATATTGCAAATTCATATATATTGTTTTATCTCAAAATGGATTGCAAGAGAAAAAAAAAATCATGCAATATTAGTTTCATGCTAACCTGGAATGTACTTTAACCCCCTGGGCTTAGCACAAAATACATTCTGATTCCCAAAAAAAGAAAGCAAATACCTCTGACATTTGAACTATGAATCACTGCAACAGAAAAAGCAAAGAGTAGTGTAATATTCTCTTTAAAATGTATTGTTCCCTGCTGAGGTTTTCTTGGAGTCTCTGGAGGCAGCCTTTGTTTCAGTTCAGTAGTCACCACAAGAGTAGCCAGGGGTTAAAGTCCAAATCCTTTATTGTCTCCAAATTTTGTCTACTTTCCTGGGGCCCAGTTAGCTTTCTTAGAGGCCTATCTCTCTCCTTGGTTCCCAGAACTTAAGCTCCTGCTGCCAGTCCTTTGTCTTCTCTGCTTTTGTCAGCTTCTTGAGGTCCTCCTGAATGTGTCTTGTTTTCTGTAGGGGAGTCA
The DNA here is from genome assembly GCF_048593235.1 of Sminthopsis crassicaudata. Taxonomy (NCBI): domain Eukaryota; kingdom Metazoa; phylum Chordata; class Mammalia; order Dasyuromorphia; family Dasyuridae; genus Sminthopsis; species Sminthopsis crassicaudata. Next base: position 132,262,530 of record NC_133617.1, on the reverse strand, counting down.
GGAAGATGCCACCATGGTCTCTATCTTCCCTGGTTCTGTCTCTCCCTGAGTTTGTCTGAACTTATATGCTTTCTTATCAAAGGTGTGAATCTTGTAGAACTAAAGTACTAAAGTACAGGTACTGAACTAGAGAACTGTTAATCACTATACTAAAGAACCATTGTCTCTATCAATTCCACTGACTTAGCATCTTGTTTCAAATTCTAACCCATAACCATCAGTTGGGTAAGATTGTCCTCAAAAAAAATGTATCTTCTAAGAAATGTGTTTTACAAAATAAAAATTTATCTTCTATGGCAAAACCAGAATTATACACAATAACTCAGGTGACTTTCTAAAAAGTTGTTATTTTCAGTCTTAAACATAGAAGGTATGCAGTATTATAATGCCAGAAAAACTGAGGCAAGATAGAGATTAGAGAGTTTTTAATATTTTATTTGAAAGGGAGAGATTTACTGGGACCAAATGATCTATGGTTTGGTCCCTGGGCTGAATTAGACTATTGTCTCCAAGAATCCAGCAAACAATGTGAATTCTCAATGTGTGTGTGTGTATGTGTGTGTGTGTGTGTGTGTGTGTGTGTGTGTGTGTGTGTGTGGCTCAGCTACTGGGATAGACTAAGGCAGGGGCAAAGTCAGAATGCTGATAGATTGGGGGAGGGGAGGCATTCTAATAAGTAGGGAAGGCCTAGGATAAAGATGTCTAAGATAGAAGGTCTTTCTTCTTATCTGGATCCTCATGATTAGTAGGGAGGAGTGGTGTTGCAGAACAATTAGGAACTGAGGCAGAATAATTCAGGGAAACTGAGGCAGGACAATAAAAGGATTGTGGCACAACAGTATCACTGTGGGTAACTCAGAAGGACACTCACAGGAATTATATAACACCTTACATTAGATACTTAATAAATGTTTGCTAAATTGGAATTGTGTTATGGGAAAGGATGGAGTGATTGTATTCTTTGATAATAGATTGAATTCCCATGCTAACAAAATGCCAGGCCATCAAAATTTTCAAGAAATCTTACTGCTTCACATAAACCAAACAGCTTAAAACTGAGATTGGATGGGGGAGAGTCCCATTTATCAAAAGTCATAACAATCCCCCCTATAGTATTTTATTTTTTCCAGTGATAAAGATAATTTTCAACATTCACTTTTATAAGATTTTGAGTTCCAAAATTTTCCCTCCTTCCCTTTCTTTCTCCCCAAGGCAGCAAGCCATCTGCTATAGGTTATACACATACAATCACATTATAAACAAACTTACATATTAGTCATGTTGTGAGAGTAGAATTAGAACAAAAGGGAAATACCACAAAAAAGAAAAGACAAAAAAAAAGAATGAAAATAGTATGCTTCAATTTGCATTAACTCCATATTTCTTTTTCTGGATATGGTTAGTATTTTTCATCATGAGTCTTCTGTAATTGTCTTAGATCATTGTATTGCTGAGAAGAGCTAAGTCTATCAAAGTTGATTATTCAGCAATATTTCTATTTCTATGCACAATATTATCCTGTTTTTGTTCACATCATGATGTATAAACTCATACAAATCTTTCCAGCTTTTCTGAAATCCTCCTGCTTGTCATTTCTTATAGCACAATTGTATGCCACAATTTTTCAGCCATTCCCCAAATGATGGACATCCCTTCAATTTCTAATTCTTTGCCACCACAAAAAGAACCACTATAAATATTTTTATATATGTGAGCTCTTTTCCATGTTTATAATCTTGTTGGGATACAAAAATCAAAGGGTATTATAGTCCTTTGGGGCAGAGTTCCAAATTGTTCTCCAGAATGACTGAATTAATTCACAACTTCACCAAGAATGCATTAGTGACCAAATTCTCTCACATTGCCTCCAATATTTATCATTTTCCTTTTCTGTCATATTAGCTAATCTGATAGGTATGAGATGTACCTCAAAGCAAAACAGTCAATCAAAAAATATTTAAAAGAAGTGGAAATCAAGTAAATGTAATTGAAGAATGGTTATGGGCCAGAATTTGAAACAAAGTGCTAAGTCAGGGAAATTGATAGAGACAATGATTATTTAGCATGGTTCTTAACAGTTCTCTAGTTTGATACATGTACTTAGCACTTACTATAGTTCTACAAGATTCCCACCTTTGATGAGTCATATAAGCTCCGACAAACTCAGCCAGAATCAGAACTAGGGAAGACAGAGACCCTGGTGGTCCTCCTGCCTCCCCCACAGAAACCAAGACCCATTCAAGAGGACCTCAAGAAACTGGCAGAAGCAAAGAAGACAAAGGACTGGTGGCAGGAGCTTAAGCTCTCAGAACCAAGGAGAGAAATAGGCCTCTACGTTGTAACATATGAAATAAGCTTCCTATATTATAACATATGAATATAATAGAATATTACTGTATAACAAATAGGGAGAATTCAGAGAAGCATGAATAAATTTAGATCAGAGGATCATGGATATAGAGGTAGAAAGGATCATAAATTTGGAGGTATAGAAGCTCTATAGTCCATCCTTCTGCCCCTTATTTTACAAGGGATTAATCTGAGGCACTGTGAGGTTATGTTATTTGTCCAGAGTTAAACAGTATCTAGGGAAACACAGTAGATTTTACATGTAAGTCTTTCTGACTCCAAGTCCTGCAATATATCCATCATGGCACAAGCTACCTGAAGCAAACTGACAAAGGATAAAGTAAATAGAAATAAGAAAATAAAAAACACAATATCAACACCTATGTAAATGGGAATATTATTGAAAAGAGTATTGTGCCATTAGAATAACAAAACAGCCTCTGAAAAGAGTTGGAAAAAGATAACTTCTCAAAAGGCTCTCAGGATATGGAATATTATACATATTGTCGTATATCACCAATATCTTTGTTTTTGCTGAAATTTTTCCATCTTTAAAATCATTGTAAATCTGAGTAGAGCAGGGGAAGGGAGGAAATTATAAATAAATATGATAGAAAACAGAAAGCATCAATAAAAAGTTACAATTTAAAATTTTGAAAAAAAAATATCTAGGAGTAGTGATCTTAGCCCTCACTAACAATAATAACAAAAATTTTAACTGCATGGATAAATGCCAGAATTTTTTTATTCTAAGCAGGTGCTTCTAAACAGAAAATGACAATTAGAAATTAAAAGTTAGACCTTAATAGTTATCAGGCTTTTTTTTTTTTTTTTAGGAGTAACCTCATAATGGAGAAATTTATTAACATTTTTCTGATATTACATATTAAATTGCCAGATAATATACTTTTTAAATTAAACATCATTCCAACAAAGCTCCTCTCTTCAGTGTTCTGATTTTGGGCCATATTTTTTCTTTTATGCAAGCAGTGACTTTTATTTATGTTTCTTTCTCTTTAGGAATGAGACCCCCCTATTCTCTGCCCTTCATTTTTACATTATTTCTTTATTTATTTTATAGATAGTCCTTCTATTAATTCAGCTGCATCTACTTTCAGTAATACTCATTGAAATTATTAAGGATTGTTTTTCCTTGTTTCAGCAATGTGGCCTTATTCAGTGGAATGTACAATAAGTTTGTAACATTTGCACACATAAAACTGTCAGAAAGTTCAACATTATTGTATAACAAACATTCCAAAGGATTATATGTTAAAACTATCTAACTTTGTCCTCCTGAACAATGTCTCTTGAATAGTTTTCATTCTGAACAATGAGTCTACACACTAGGAGCAGTTAGGAGCAAAAGAGGAATTCAAAGTCTACTAAGAAAAGGATAATGACTTCTGACACATATTATACAAGAAATTAAATCCTCTTTTTTACCCTCTTACTTTGATCAAAGACACTATAAGCTCTAGTCATTAATTCTTCTGGTAGAAAGAAAATGGAACATCACCCAGTGATGCTTGTTTGTCCTAGAGAGCTGTAGCTAGTAAGCCTAATTTTCATAACAAAGAAATGCTCTTACAAGCATATTGGTCTAGAAGGTCAATGAATAATTTCTAAACTGCCTAGGGCTAGTATAATCCCATTCCAGAGGGAAAAAAAATAAACAAACAAGAAAATATTTTAATAACAACAAACAAGCAAATAGACTGACAAAAACAAGCAAACAAATACAGATAAAATCAAAGAAACAAAAAGACAATTAAACTAGCTGTCAGCCTGCTTTATTTCAGAAAGGTGAATGATCAGGGTTCAAATTCTTTTTCTAACACAGTAGGTGTAATCCCTTTGCTTTTGTTGCTTTATATAAGAAGAGGTTGTATAACAGGATTTTTTAGATCCTTTGTGATTCTAAGTACCTTGTCTCATGAATATCTTCTTGTAGAGGTGGCCATTTGTTAGACAATGCATGTTATGAATTTATTTGTTCATTTCAATTGTAAAGGACATTTCTGAGAAGCTATGGGATGTACAACATTGTGATTCTGTGATTTTGAGATATGCACTTATTATATGATAGATATTCTGCTAAATGCCCTACCAATATTATTTCATTTGAGTGGAAATAAACCTGAAATTTGTTTCTAACCCTTGGCTAAAAGTGCAATTTGATCCAAAAAGCATTTATCATTCACCTGCTATGTTCTAGGATACAAAAACAAAATGAAAATCTGTCCCTGCTTTCAAGGAATTTGTTGGAAAAATACAGCAGTGGAAAAGACCATTATTAAACTTTTTTTTTTCTTTAGTTTTTCCAAATATCATCAGAAATCCTTATTTTTCTATAAGCTATCTAGAGTTAGTAAAAGACTTAATTTGATAAAATGGATAAACAATTGAAGTCTCTGAAAATATAATATAAACATATACTTATTATATTAAAAATCCATTTCCCTTGCATGCCATGTCACCCTAATGTCATGGTTCTTTTTGAGAAAAAAGGACAAAAAAACAACTTCAGTAAATTATTCTCTAATTCCCTCTGGACAGTGTTCATTGCTTTTAATGACATTTTTTCCCTGAAAGAATTTATATTACTTTTAATCTTGTTATTTAGTGATAAGAAAAAAATGCATTTTTATATTATAACTAAATCAGTAAAATAGTCAATATTAATTTATTAACTGCTTGCTTGTTGTTAATCACTGTGCTAAATATTAAGAATACAAAGAAAAGGAAAAACAATCTCTGCCCCTAAGAAGCTTACATTCTTATTTTAAATTTATTTATCTGTTTTATTGATATAAAATTTATTTATTGATTTATTATGTCATTGCCATTACCCTTTTGAATAAATCCAAATCTCAAGTAATCCCTTATCTTAATGATTAGCAGTGTTCAGGTATATAGGGTGTTCAGCAGGACTAGTACCTCTGGTGTGGGAGTTGCTGAATTCTTTTCAAGACTGCTCATTCAATTTTGTTGTTCAACTTAGCCCAACTCTCACATGTGGCTCCAAAAAGTTTTATGCACAGTGATCACACTCCAATAAACAGCCTTTGCAGATGGGCCAAACAATGTTGAGGGTAACCAACAGGTTTTAAAACCATTGGTAATTTGGTGAAGACTTCCCCTGGTGAGGACCAGTGCCTATTGCTTAATACCAGTAGCTCCCTATCTCTCCAAAACATATTCAGGATTGTAGATTTTAGCTGGAAAGAATGTCAGAGTTCATCTACTCCATTTCCCCCATTTTAGATTTGAGAGAACAGGCTCAGAAAAGTTAAATGACTTGGTTTTGGTCTTTTAGTAGCAGAATGAGGATTTGACTCTAGTTTCTTGGCCTCCAGATCCAACATATTCCATGGAACTTTCAAGTCTAGGCCCTCAGGAGCCCAGGAAAACCTGAATTTCTTCAGTCCCAAGCGCTCTGAGAGAAAAGATTTGGGTTTTGTTTGTTTGTTTTATTTGCTTATTTCTTTTCCTGTGACTTTTTTTCAAGTAGAGTGGGTCTGAAGAAACCTCCTTCTTTTGAGACTACTTACTGGTGAATTTGAGCTTGCTTAACCAGACAGCTGAAGCCCTGACCTTCTTTAAGGTTATTGGTGTTAGGTAGCATAGTGGATGAAGTGCCAGATCCAGAGTCAAGAGGATACCTCTTATATTCAAATCCAGATTCAAACACTTGCTAGTTCTCTGATCCTGGACAAGTCACTTAATTTGTTTGCCTCAGGTTCCTCATCTAAAAATAAGGTACAGAAGGAAATGGCAATCTACTCTAGTATCTTTACCAAGAAAACTCCAAATGAGTTTATAGACATGAGTGGGGCTGGGGGGGGAGGGGGAGAGAGAGGAAGAAAAGCTTGAACAGCAACATGGAAGCGTTCTCAAGGGAATATGAAACTGGTATATATAAACCTATATAAAGTGAAGATACTCATCATAGGCATGAACAGAGCCTGTACTTGGTATACTTGGGTATTTCAGCACCCTGATCTATGCACTATGCATACATTGATGGCAATAACAGAGAAAATGTCAAATTCAATAAGGAGATTAAGAGACACCTTTGTTATATTTAAATTTGAAGCTCGGGAAGATGGAAGATGAATCCTTATTTGAAAGTCAACCAAAGTGAATATTTGTGTGAATTTGTTCAAGGAGAGGACAGTACAGTGCCCCTGCAATTTGCCAATATTCATCATTGGCAAAATCCACTCAATAGTTTTGTGTCTTCTCAGCTAGATATCAGGATTCCAAATTTGAAGCTTGTAGGTTTCTTGAAGACCAACTAGTTCAAACTCCTTATTTTGCAGAAAAACAAAAACAAATCTCAGATAATTGAAGTTACTTGTTCAAAGCCAAACAGGTAGTAAATGGCAAAATTGGGATTTGAACTCACTTTCTTTCCCTCCAAATTTTGAACTGCTTATGAGGAGGAAAGGTTATTTTATACTTCTATATTCTGGACATTACTTAGTACCACTCAGAACAAACACCAGATATTTAATAATGGTCCTCTGATTTCAAGATTCATGAATCAACTGATAGTAGTTATTAGTCAACAAGCCTTAGTAAAATAGTCTGCCCCAGCCTATTATTCTCATTTAACTCACCTATCCCCTTCTTAAGGAGTTTTAAGTCACCAGTCTTTTTTTAAAGACCTTAAGATGGTTTTACAGTATTGTGCCACAGTTTCCTTTTATTGTTCTGCCTCAGTTTCCCTAAACTGTTCTGCCTCAGTTTCCCTAAATTGTTTTGCTTCAGTTCCTTGAATTATTCTGCCTCAATCACCCTGGTTGCAACCCCTTCCCCCAAACCCCTTTCTGACTATTAAGATGATATAATTTAGGCCTGGTTAATCGAGAGTCATAAACTGTAAATATTTAATCTCAGATAAGGCAGAGATTTTCTGTTTTAATTATCCTGGTTCCTAAGTTATCAAGAATTTATGGTCCTCAGCCCCCAACCTGTCAGAACCAGATTTATGGTCCATTCCTGAAAATTCCCCCTCACCAGTGTTGGGACACCATCCCTTGCCTTTGTCTCCCCTGATAGCTAGAGCCATATAAAAGTCATTGGAATCTCTGGATTCTTTGAAACAAAAGTCCAATTTAGCCCTGGGGGAAAAATAGATTCTGCTCTGCCCCCAGACAATCTCTCCCTCGCAGAAATTCAAATAAAACATTAAAAACTCTCTAATCTCTATCTTGCCTCAGTTTCTCTGGCATTATAATAGCACACAACACACAAGAGTTTTAAAGTGAGACTTACAGAAAGCTTTACACCTTCTGACAGACATTGCCATGAAAAGATTTTAATCCGCCAAAAGCTTTTTTAAGATTTGGCTAAAATTTGAATAACAATGAGAATCTCAGAAAAGCAATTAATGATATAAATGAAATGATGATTCTCCTGTTATGAAGCATGGACTCAGCTAAGAATAATATAAAAATTCAGAATTTTTTAAAGTTTATGTGTTCATTGAACCATCTTTGTTCATTAAACCAGAACTTTTAAAACTATTCAGGAAGATTACAGCATAAAAAATTTTAAGTTATTAAACAAATTGAGTGGTCTCTCTTTTGTTATATTTGTCACAATTAATGTTATAGCCATTGGAAGGAAGTCTATAACAACTGGGAATCTTCAGACTGAAAAAAAAGAAAATTAATGAGAACAAAAGGATACTGAATTAAAAAACATATCAGGAAATATGGGGGCTTTATTTACATTCCAAATTCAAAGTAAGGAAAACAACTCAAGTCAAATTCTAAATAATTTTCAAATAACTCAATTGTATTCAAATAGAGTGGTAGTTAATGTTCATCACTTAGCACTAAATTAATAAACATTTGAGGGGAAACTCAAGGAAGAGGTAGCTGTGCTGGTCTTGGTAAATCAAGCCTATAATATTTGATGCTAAGGGAAGAAATGTAGTGAGGCTGTTGAATTGCTTGAGTTTAGGAGTTCTGAACAATAATTGAGTATTTGCATTAAGAATAAGCATGAATATGGTTAGATCCACTCAGGAATTTGAGGGCCACAAAACTATATAAAGAGGGAAGAGGTGACCCAAGGAAAAAAACAAAGCACATTAAAGTTTCTGTATTGGGTTCAGATCTATAAGAGTCTAGCATCCTTCCAGCTTGGGCAAAACAGGAAGAGCTAATCTCAAAAAAAATTCAGTATCCAGAAGGAGGAGAAGATGGTTAACAGTGTCAAAAGAAGAAGATAAAAAAAACAAAGTAGTATGGGAATGGAAAAAAGGACTAATGATTCTGCAATCAAGAGATCATTCTGACCTCAAGCACAATGAAACATTGATTTGAATGTAGAAAATATCTCTCAAGGTTACCTCAGACAAGAAAAAAAAAAAAAATCAGTTATGTACCAAGCAAAAATTTGTACATCTAAAGGTATAATAAATACAGAGCTAGATCTGGATTCAGCTTAACCTGAAATGAAAACTTATCTATGTGTGTGGCCAAAAATGGATCACTAAAACTCTCTAAGCTTCAACTTTCTCATCTGTAAAACTGGGATAATTATCCAATTTTGTATGATTATACACAGATATATTTATATCTATATTTCTATATTCATATGTAAGATGTATATTCTACAATAGAAAAGAGCCTAATTAACAAAACAGTATTAAATTAAAAAAAAAAAAAAATAGTCCTAACCTCAGGTCATTCCAAATCTTAATTCTGTTTTGAGCTTGTAAAGCTTGATGTTCATTGATCTGTCTTTTTTTTAAGCTATTAATTTTAATATTCAATAGTTTTAAGCTTTTTAAGCTCAAAATTTGTACTAACACCTTTAGAATACCTATTATGAACAACACTTTCCAGTATTCTTATAGAATGGATAGTCTAATACAAGAATCATGATTAGCAAAAACATCCCAGATACTAGCATCCAACACTGATGATGCCTTTTCCTCTAGTGAAAGAGTCAGATGGTCATTTTTCTTTCCAAATAATTTCTGAACTTAGTGCCACTTTATTTGGCTGCTTTAGGAATAGTGCCCTTAACTCCTGCTTGAGAAAGTAATGGGTAAGGATTAATTTTTTTTTTTTCTAGCACACTCTGACCTGCAAAAATCTACTTTGTTAACTCATAAAAAAGTTTTCCAATCTATTTGTCCTAATGGATTTTGAAAAAGCATTTTCCATATTAAAAATCTAGTTAAACCTGTCAGAAGAATATGGAATGCTTTAAGTAAAAGTTGTTTCCAGTTACTCATAGCATAAAGCTACAGGATCATGCTTATCATGGTATCTTTACCATGGAAATGAATATAACATATAAAAGTGCAAAATTTGCTCAAAATGACATTATATAGAAAGCAGAGTTCTATATCAACTCCTTCTAAAAAAAACAAAACAAAACAAAACAAAAAACAACAACAACAACAAAAAAAAAAAAAAACAATTTCATATACAGTCTGCTTTAGAAACCAAAAGAGGTCTAAAGTTAGGGTGAAGTAATGGATGGGGAACTTCCATCAGAACTAAGAAGACAGATTCCATTCCAGGATCTTTCACATACTAGTTGTGTTACATTGGGCAAGTCACTTGATTTCTTAGTACCGTAAGCAACTCTTTAAAACCAAAATATGATTAGGGAAACCACAGTGCTAGTTTTCTTATCTGGTTGTTTCCTGTGCTAATGTAATCCATAAGTGTGATTATCCTTAACTGGACTAAACAGCCCATGTATGGAGTCAGAGGACCTAGATTCAAATTTCATCTCACATGCTTTTTTTCTAAAGAGTTACTTATCTAGGCCTCCATCTACTCATCTGAATGATGATTTTCTAAACCTAAATGGTCATTTTATAGTTCAGTGGTAAAGAAGTTTACATTGTCCTTTTCTCTGATACCATAGGTAATAGTTCCTAATGGTCATTACAATTTTATTTAACACTTAATAGGGCATCATGTATGCTTTGTGTTAGTAATATAAATCATTACACCTGGATGAAGCTGCAATCTCAATTATGTGGATATTCTCTCAATAGAGAACCTCAAATATCTACCCATCCTCTTTTCTTTGCCTTCCAATACTGTTGTTGTTTAGTTGTGTCCAACTAGTCAGGATCCCATGGACACTGAATGTTAATACTGTAGTTGGAGTTTTCTTGGCAAAGATCCTGGAGTAGTTTGCCATTTTCTTCTCCACAAACAGAAGTTCTGACTTCTCCGGGATTGCACAGCTAGTAAATATCTGTGGCCAGATTTGTACTCAGGAAGATGAATGTTTCCAACTCCAGACCGGGCATTCTATTCACTGTGCCACTTAGCTGCCCAGCTATGTATATTTAAAAGCTTATGATATTCTACAGATATCTCTGTAGACCTTTGGAACTGATTATGAAAACCTTTAGAATTGATTATGACATATAGGAAACACTAGTACGGGACCACCAAGCATTGTATGCTCATATCAATGAAGGTGCTGTGCTCTATAAGCAAAGCAGAATTGTAGTAGTTCAAAGGAAAGGTGAAATGCTCAAATTCAGAATCATCTTCATTCTAAATGTTCATATAAACTATTTGTGCCTGAATTGTGGTAGAGCCTTCTGAGGTCCTATTGGTCTTAGCAGCCACAGTCAGACAGACACACTATTCCTTGATCCTAACATAGCATTGTCATTTTGGTCCTTTTCAAGAATGAAAGACAACCACCACCAAGAAAACCCATTATCATAAAGTTGGCCAACAAATCATGGATATTTTTTTTTCTATCACAGCAATTCATGAATTCTTTTCAGTGTAAAGAGAAGTTTTAATTTGTATCAATGGAACCTAAAGATAAGGGAAAACTAAGTCTTTAAAGAATTTGAAGTATAGTTTCTGAATGATATAATATATGAATTCCAAACATGTACAGACAAGAATGATCTGATTTCATTGAAAAGAGCTATTACTATGAGTTGGGTTGGATGGGGGTTTGCAAAGAAGGTTAAATGTGAAGTGAAACATGAAGAATGAAAAGTTTTAGTTGCATAGGCAGATTCAAGGCAAGGAATGTCCCAGGCAAGAGGACTAAAGGGACAAGAGTTCAAAGTGAACATTCCACATCTGGAAGACAATAAATAACTCAGTCTGGCTAAAGCAGAGGGTTCTGAAGAAGAGTGATGAGAAATATAATTATTATCATAAATTTGACCTAGATTGTAGAGCGACTTAAATGCTAAGCCATGGAGATTAAAACTAATTCCATTGAAAGGATATGGGCTGTAGGCTTAGAGAACTGTCTGTGTTTTCACTGAACCACAAGAAGAACCTCAAGTTTTAAAAACTTTTTTATAACAGGAAATTTTGCTTTAAAAATATCAAAATTTGATTTGTAGCACATTGCATCTGGGAAATATAATATTTCCTTGCTTATATTGAACTTTGGGTTTAAGAAATTTCCAATTTTTGAAACATATTTTTTTCCAACTGTTCCAGATGATCAACTGCAAGTTTCATTTATCGGAATGCCTAACAATGATCTCCAGCAGTTATTGAAATATCTAACGATCTCCGGCACTTACTTCACAGCACAGCTCATCCTTACTTGTCCAAATAATTAAAAGAATGGCCCATTTATAGCAAGTAATGAAGTGTGAGGGCAAACCTTAAATAATACAGGAATCCACCCCAAATCTTCCCTTGCATAAATACAAAAAGAAAACATTTGTTTTGTTTCACCAAATGTAGTTTTGCAAGGGGTTCTTCTATTTCCTTTGGAAGAAAAAAAAAGAATTCCAAATATAAAACAAAATGTGTCTTTTTATGTATTACATTTTGTTTTTCACTCCAAAATAACCATCATAAATATCTTGGAAAGTACAACAAAAACTTTTTAAAAATGAACTGACAATTATATCCCTTGATACATTAAGACATTGACATAAACATATCAGAAAGGCCACAGTATTCATCAATTATTCAGATAAGCATGAAAGCTTAGGATTACCTAAAATAAAGGTTAGAACTTAAATACATATAAATTAGATTTTTTTTTCAACTAGCTACTTCTAATTTGAAATGAAATAAGTATGGCTCTCTCTCTTAGAGGAAATTATTATATTTATTTCATGTCCTAGACAAAGAGAATAAGTTAAAATATCAAATGTAAAAATGTCAGATGTAAAAAAAAAAAAATCATCAAAAATGTAAAAATGTCAAAAGATGTTGGCATCAAGGAAATGTCAAAAAAAAAAAAAAAAAAAAAAAAAAAAAAAAAAAAAGATGACCAGGAAATTGGAAATTGAGTGAGTTTTTTTTGATTGTCAGGTTAGATTTCCTAAATCTCATAGACTAACTCTTCTATCTATGGCAAATAACCAGGCATCCTTGAGGTAAACTTCCAAGTCAAACTAAATTGCTAAAACTGAAAAGATTATATTCTCACATGGCCCAATATTTCCCAAATGAAGAAACTGTAGTCATCATTGACTCTGATAATCATTTCATGCTGTCATCAACTCTTCCCATACAAATGGACAGTTGATTAGTTATCTAATGAATTTTTGCAGTGTTACTATTTAGCTTGAATTTGAGTTAACAAAACTAGTGCCCATTCATAAGATACTTGATATTGATTTAAATTCAATTTAATAAATACTTATTATTTGTCCATGATGTATTGGGCAAAGTACTAAAATGGGCAATAAAAAGAAAACTATGAAAATGGTTCCTGTTCTCAAGGAACTTATATTTTATTAGGAGGTGATAAACAATCATAGATTTAGTCTATAAAAATATGAATTATTTGGGAAATGCAGATAACTAATAACTGGAAAAATCAGGAATGACCTTTTGAAAAAGATGGCATTAAGTTGAGCATTGCAGCAAGGCAGATGTTTCCAGAATCAAAAAGGGACCTTGTAGACATGGAAACAATCTGTGCAATGATTTTTGTGCAATGGTTTGACTGAATGAGTTTAAACTGGGTTTCCAAGTTAAGAGAACATTTCTTTAGTCTTTCCTTTTTGAAGCCAAAAAGGTCTTAATCCCTTTGAGAAATATCAACAAAATAAGGAGCAGATCAGATGCATCTGTAATTTAATAGGTAAGTCTTCAAATACTGATGTGAGGCTTAGAGGCTTAACCACAGTTCAGAGTAAGGATCTGATGCTTCATCTTCCTGAGATCCAAATTTAGTCCTCTGGTCACTAAACATGAATCTTATACATTTTTATTTGTACTTACATATGCTTATTGTAAAATATTGTAATATTTAAATTGTTTAAACTTTACATGTTCTAACAAGGAGTAGTCAATATTTCAAGAAACAATAAACAACTACTGGGCTTATATCCCAAAGAGATTTTAAAGAAGGGAAAGGGACCTGTATGTGCAAGAATGTTTGTGGCAGCCCTCTTTGTAGTGGCCAGAAACTGGAAACTACGTGGATACCCATCAATTAGATAATGGCTGAATAAATTGTGGTATATGAATATTATGGAATATTATTGTTGTGTAAGAAATGACCAGAAAGATGATTTCAGAAAGGCCTGGAGAGACTTAACATGAACTGATGCTGAGTGAAATGAGCAGGACCAGGAGATTATTATATACTTCAACAACAATACTATATGATGATCAGTTCTGATGGACATGGCCCTCCTCAACAATGAGATGAACCAAATCAACTCCAATAGAGCAATAGTAATGAATTGAACCAGCTACACCCAGCGAAAGAATTCTGGGAGATGACTATGAACCATTACATAGAATTTCCAATCCCTCTATTTTTGTCTGCCTGCATTTTTTATTTCCTTCACAGACTAATTGTATACTGTTTCAAAGTATTATTCTTTTTGTACAGCAAAATGACTGTATGGACATGTATGCATATATTATATTTAACTTATACTTTAACATGTATTGGTCAACCTGCCGCCTGGGGAAAGGGGTGGGGGGAAGGAGGGGAAAAGTTGGAACAAAAGGTTTTGCAATTTTCAATGCTGAAAAATTGCTTATGCACATATCTTGTAAATAAAAACTATAATAAAAAAATTAAAAAAAAAAAAACAGAAACATTAAACAATTCTTTCAAACTTTCCATCTCCAATGGACTTCAAGCTATATAAGAGAAACCTGCACTGAACTTGCCTAATGTCTCTCCTATTATTAGAGATTTAGGTACCATTTTACTCATTTAAGTTCTACTTAAATGACTGCATTTAGATAACCCAAAACTACATCAAAACTAAAACTAAATTGATTACATTATTTTTTCACTGAAATTACTTTGTTCCTTCTCTGTCTCTCTTTGCTTCTTTCATTGTTTCTGTCTTTGCCTTTCTCTGTCTCTGTTTCTGTCTCTATCTGGTTTTGTGTGTGTGTGTGTGTACCTCTCTCTCTGTTTCTTCACAGTTCACATTTCCTTTTTTTTAAACTTATTTTTCTATTTTATTCTTTTTCCCCATATTGGTCTTTTAGTCTTGACAGTGACTACCTCTTTCAGTAAATGCTATTTAAAAATAAAAATAGAATTTTTATAGCGCGTTGAAGCTTCAAAACTATTTACATGTTATCCTCATAAGAATCTTGTGAGATTGTCAAATTAGTGTCCTTATTTTTACAACTGAGAAAACTAGAACTAATAGAAACTAATAGAAATAAGTAACTTTCACATTTTCACATATCCATTAAAGATTTAAGGTATGATTTGAAAATGGGCTTTTCTCACTCCAATAATAGTCCTCTATCCACCATATTTAATATTTTCATGTATTCAACTTATTTGATAACAAATTCCACTCTCCTTTTCTCTATTTCCCTTTATAGTAAGGGGGAAATATTCTCAAAAGTCCATTATGGGAGAAAAACGTTCCATAATTCCAGTTGTCATGTTTGGAGATATATAAAAATAAATAAATAAATAAATGAATAAATAAATAAATAAATAGATAGATAGATAGATAAACAAACAAACAAACAAACAAACAAACAAACAAACAAATAAATGAATAAATAAATAGATAGATAAACAAATAAATAAATAAATAAATAAATGAATGAATGAATGAATGAATGAATGAGTGAATAAATAAATAAATAAATAGATAAGCTAAAGGAACTGTCATTTATAAAGAGGAGACATTTATTTAATAGATTTTTCCTCTTGAAAAAGTTCTATTAATAATGAATTCATTTCTTGTAAAATAATCTATTTAAATGCTATTTTGGATGGATTTCTCCTAATGTTCAGGTAAACCTGAACTCTATCCAGGAAGAGATTTAAGAATAGCCCATTTCTGAGGACTCCTGGTTTTCTAGTACATTAATTTCTAGTGGGCAGATTTTTGCTTTATGTCACTAGCCAGATGGCTCCTGCCTCTACCTTTGATTTTGTTTGAAATCCTTTCAAATGGCTGTATTAAGCTTCAGTGAGCTTATTTTTATCAAACTTTATTCAGTCAGTCAGAAAGTTCCAAAGTAAACAAAAATTTCCACTAAAACAATATAGGGGGAAAAAGAACAGATTCCAAATCAAAAGGCCTTATAAAGCCCATGCTATGTGCACTCAGGATACCTTGAACAGAGTTGTGCTGTTAAATGATGATAGAATGACAAATATTTGCTCCTTCAGAAACTTCCAAGGATTACCTGGAGTTTAATGGCCTTCTAATTCACAGCTCAGTCCCTAAATAATTGAATCTCTAGAAGCTAATGATTAGTAACTAACCATGTATTCTGACTATTATGTGTGGGGCCCTAATGATCCTGGACAAAGTTCTCATGGCACTATAGGTGTTACTTATACCGTGTTTAGAGGAAACCTCATCATCTTCCCTTTATTTTTTTGTTCCTGCTATGATAAGTTTGGAAAGCTGAAGTAGCACAACAGTGGAAACAGAATAATTGCCCATCAGTTGAGGAAATAGTTAAAGAGAGTAAGATGTTATTGCACTATAAAAATACAAATATAGAAATCTAAAGAAATATAGGAATACTTAGATGAAGCAATGTAGAACAAAGTATCCAGAAATAGAAAAATAAGAAATACTAGATATAATGTATAGAAAAATTAGAAAACAAAATTTCATGTTATATTACTATAAAGCACAAATTTGGACTCATATAAGAGATAAGGAAATCCACTAACATTTGTAACAAACTTAAAATTAGAATGATTTGCTAGAGAACTCAGGGGACGAGGGATATCAAATGCTATATGCGCAATTAAGTTCAGATGATTTATATGTCATTTTTGCTTTTTTTTTTTTTTCTTCTTTGTTACAAGGTAAGATTCATTATCAAGGAGACATGAGGGAGAAAAATAGCATACCTAGAAATTTTAAGGATGTTAAAGCAAAAGGAATGAATAAAATTAAAATAAATAAAACTGAGGTCTAACTTGAAAATGAATCAAGGATCTCTCAGTCAATTATCAGCTAATAAATATTTTGAAAGTGTCTACTAGGCACCAGGCATTGTTAGTGTTGAGGAAAGAAAAAAGGCAATGCCTTCTTTGAAGGAATGTATTATCTAGGGGGGAAGAGAATACATTTTAAAAATAGTAAAAAGAAGAGGGAGGAAGATGAGGACAGAGAAAATGTGCACAGAAGCATGAGAAAGTCCTGCCACCAGGTGGACAATAATGAGATGGCTATCCTTGGATGCCTTCTTAAAGGGAGGTGCTTCTCTCTGAGGTACCCTCTACTCTTTCCAACAATAAAGAAGGGCAGTACAGAGGGAGTAGGAGTTTCCAAGTGATGAAGAATAGTACTATTAGGAATTTTAAAACTTCTTTAAAGGAAAATGGGATACATTCTTATGATGTCAGACCACAACATTAAAGGAACTGATTTTTGGGGAAATGAGCCGTTAAAAAAATGCAAAATGGGGCTGGGAGAAGTTTCTTTTTTTTTTTTTTTCAGAATCTGAGTTGATTATCTTCCACAGTTTTCTTTGAGACTAACTGTGAAAGAATAGCTGCTTTCTTGTGTACTCTAAAATATCTTTCTACCTCTTTCACAATTCTCTTTCTCCTTTTCCCTCTCCTTTCTCTCCTCAAATTTGTAATTTTCTAAATTTCCTTTTTCTGTCCTTGACCTTCTACCACCCTTCTACTATTCACAGGTACTTATGACAATTTTTTCCTGGTCTATTGTAGTTGTACATATCACAAATGAGAGATCACTGTGGCCAAAACAGCAGGAAATATAAGTAAGACATCTTGATTTCAAACCCCAGCTAATCTATTATGAAAGAAGTATCTAAATCCCAGTTTTTTTCATATGAAAAAAGAGAATAATAACATGGGCACAACTTCCCAAGGTTGTTGTGAGGATTAAAATCAGTAAGGTAAATAAATCTTTTTAGAGAATCATAATTGGGGTTTCACATTAGAAAATCAAAAATTCAATTTGTTAAACTATATCAGTTGACAAACATTTATCAAATGACTGCTATATTCCAGAAACTAGGTATTCAAAGATAAAAACAAAAATGTCTCTGTCATCAGGGAGTTTATAGACTAGGCAGGAGAGACAGTATGTGTGTGTGTGTGTGTGTGTGTGTGTGTGTATACATATATATATGTATATAGATATATATAGATATATATATATATATCTATATATATATATATATATCACTGCTGCTGTTCAGTTGTTTTTTCAGTCCCATCTTACTCTATATAACCCTTTCTGTGACAAAGATACTGGAGTGGTTTGCCATTTCCTTTTCTAGTTCACCTTACAGATGAGGAACCTAAGCCAAACAAGGTGAAGTATTTGCTAAGGTCATAGAGTAATAGGTATCTGAGGACATATTTTTGAACTCAGAAAGATGAATCTTTCTCATTCTAGGTCCAGCATTCTATCCATTGCATTGCCCATGCAAGTAAATATAAAATAGATAGATAGTGATAGTTTGGGGTGTGGGGGACAAGAGTGGAGGAAGGCACTAGGTAAAGCTTTAAATAGAAAGCAGCACTTGAGATGATTCTTGAAGGAAATTAAGTATTCTAAGGGATAGAAGAGAGAAGTGAAAGCATTCCCAGAATGGAGGAAAGCTAGCATCAAAACATACTGCGCTAGATCCCATAAATGCCAGTTAATATTATAAAAAAGATCCATAGAATAAAATCTTTATAGTGAAGGAGCTGGACTAGCTGGGCTATATTAGATGTTTACACAATAATTTAGGTCCTTGAAGAATTGACTCAATTATTCTATAATCCAAAACCTCTAAATCACAATAAACTTAAATTTTATACTACTGCTGAGAAAACATTCATATGTGGCTGTTTTAATTTTTATACATCATTAATCAGCATATTTGATAGAGTATTAAATGAGAAGTAGTATGCCATAATAGACTGCTAAATCTCAAGTCACAATGATCTGTATTCAAAATCCAGTCTTACTAGTCTTTAACTACTACTTGGTTTACTCAATACTCCTATCCTTATTGGCTACTATATGCCATCTGATAGATGATACTGAATCTCACTGGGTAGTTAATTCTTAGTTCTAATCCCACATCCTTTGCCTTTTAGTATATGGTATCCCAGGCCCTCCAATCCTGTATTATACAAGCAGCCAGATTCTGGGTAATCCTGATTGTTGCTCTTTGCTTAAATTGCTTTCATTTGGCAGCTTGCAGTATTTTTTCCTTGAGACTAGAATTCTGGAGTTTTGCAACAATGTTCCTTGGGGTTTTCCTTGTGGGATTTCTTTTCAAAGGTGATTGATAGATTCTTTCAATGATTATTCCCTCCCCTCCCTTCCCCCCCCCTTCCTATTTCTAGAAATATCAGGCCATTTTCCTTGATGATGTCCTAAAAAAATACTAGCCAGGCTCTTTTTTTTGGTCATGGTCCTTCATGTACATCAAAGTATTTTAAAATTGTCTTTTCTGAATCTATCAGGGGAGATGATGGATCGTCAATGAACAAAGAGATTTTTCAATCATTCCTATTGAAAATATCCGAACTAAACAGAAAATTTAATCTTCAAACACAGAAAGGTAAACAGGGGGAAATATATATTATTTAATGGTTAAACTGTTTACATCTCTAGATGGGACAAGGATATCTCTCTTGAAATCTTGAGATTTTACTGGAGCAGATAGAGAGGGAGGCATCACATGTTGTGAATGGACTCTGATGTGATGGTTTGAAAGAAAAAGACATTAAGAAGTGGGAAGATGACTGTACTGGAGGAGAAGAAAGGGACAAGTTAGATCACATGAAAAAAAACAAGAGCCCTATTACAATTGAGGGAAAGAAAGGAAGAGGATAAGCATTGTCTGAAGTTTGATCTCATCAGTATTTTTTTTCTCAAAGAGGAAATAACTTAATCACTCAGTTAAGTATAGAAATTTAACTTACCCCAAAATATTTGTAGCAGCTCTTTTTGTAGTAACAAATGAGCAGATGCTCATCAGTTGGGGAATTGCTGGATAAGCTGTGGTATATGAAGGTAATGAAATATTATTATTCTATGAAAAATGATGAACAAGCTGATTTTAAAAAGGCCTTGAAAGATTTACATGAATTGATGTTGAGTGAAGCAATCAGAACCAGCAGTACATATAACATAATAACAACAAGAATGTGCAATGAACAACTATGAAAGACTTGGTTCTTTTCAGTGGTTCAGTGATTCAAGAGAGTTTTAATAGAAAATGCCATCTGCATTCAAAAAAAGAAATATGGAGATTTAATATAAATGAACAGATGCTATGTTCATGTCTTTTTTTTCTGTTATTTTTTCTTCTTCCATGTTTTTTCTCTTTTGCTCTGATTTTTCTCTCCCAATATGATTCATTAAGCAATGTGTGTTTAAGATAAATAAATTAATTTTTTAAAAAGAAAAAAGGAAAATGAATAAAAATTGATCATTAATAGGACTATGTAGATTTCTAAGAGATCTTGAAACTTCAGGAACATATTTCTGAATGTTTTAAAAGATAAATAAACTTTATCAAAGCAGAATTTATTGGTCTGAATGGCAGATTGGCAGAATACCCCCCCCAAGAAAAAATTGAATCTATGGTTGAAATCTCACTGAAGAAACAAAAGAGAGAACTAATTTGCAATGAAAATATTTTTTAAAAATGCAAATTGAGGAACAATTTAAAAGAGTTGCAAATACATCCTTACATTAGCTGTTATTTAACAAGTGATCTAACCACTGTTTGCCTGAATTTTCTACATTGTAAAAATAGGATCATAATAACACCTATTTTCCAGATTTGTTATAAGGATTAAATAAGAAACTATAAGCCTTAAAATCTTAAAGCACTATTATGCCAGCTATAAGTCTCAATAAAGAAACAAACAAGAGAATAACTGAAAATATTATTACAGACTTGAAAGATAACTATAAAAAAAGAGCAAAAAAGCAAAATAATTACAAACAGAGAAGCAAATCCAACCTTAGATACTTAGATAATTAATAGCTATATGACCCTTGGCAAGCCCATTAAGCTCTCTAGCCCTCAATTTCCCCATCTATATGATAGAGATAATAATTAGAACTGACTTCAATTTATCATGAGAATGGTAGAGAAAAACAATGCAGTCTTCTGAGTCTGACATCAGTAAAATCTGGGTTCCAGTACTATTGAGAGTACTTAGTATATGTATGACACAGAAAGTTGTTTTATGTTTCTTTATCTGAAAATTGGGGATAATAAAATCACCTGTTTCACTAGACTGTTGTGAGGATTAAATGAGCTACATGCTGTTATTAGCCCAACTCTAAGAAGTAGAATACTTTACTTTTAGAGCCTTCCTTTCATTTTGAATGGTGATATCTCCTGGAATTTACTTTTTATGGCCAAGGGCACTCTTGCTAGCAACTTGTATGAAGGAAAAAAAAAAAATAGCTGTTCAATCTACTTGAATGATCCTTTTAAAGTATTTTGACATTTGTAAAGCAAAGTAATTCAATAGCAAAAATAATAGATTAGGATCTACATATTGGTTTTCAAATCCTGATTCTTCCATTTATACCTTGTTATCTTTAGCAAATCACTTCACCTATAGGTATTCCTTACTGTAGATGAACAACAAAAAGAAAATATAATATCTTTAAATTTTTATTTTCAATAGTTCTAGATCAAAATTCAAAGAGTCACTCAAGGTCACATAGATAATTAGAATTATCTTTGAATCCAATCATCTGATGGCAAGATAGGCCCTATAGTATATACAAATAGTCACAATATATTATTCCTCCCCTCAAGGAGTAGTTTGGTGTTTTGAAAAGCCAAATGGATTTAGAGTAAAATTTCAGCTCTCCTTATTTAGCTCTCCTTATTTATCATGTGACTTTAGGTTAGTCCCTAAATCTCCCTGGCTTTTGGTTTTTTCATTAAAATGGGAATAATACTATTTCTATTATCTACTTCTACATCTAAGTAGGAATGTAATAGAAAAATCACTGTATAATTATAAAACACTTCTTCAAATGCAAGCTTCCCTAACATAGTGCATGACACATAGTAGATACTTAATAAACACTTGTATATTATTTGATTTGACTTGATATTGACTTGATTATTCTTATTGAGTATACATAATCTAGCTAAGAGGAAGCATTCTATTGACAAAAAAACAGTCTCAGAGATAAAGTGGTACAAATCACTTAATCTTGCAAAAGTTAATAGAATTGTTTAGAGATTTTTTTTCTCAATGGGCTGTGTTCTATACCAATGAAATCACTGGTCAGAAGGAAGAAGGAGGAGGAAGAGGAGAAAGAAGAGAATAATATAACAAGAGGAGGAGGAGTATGAAGAAAGGAAGAAGATGAAAGAAAGGAAAAAATCAAGAGAAAGGAAGGAAAAAGGGTGGAAGGAAGGAAAAAAGAGGGAAGTGGAAAAGAAGGAAGAAATCTAACAGCATAAATACTACATAAATAGAAAAAAACCTTTTTTTAATAAATAGGATTTAAATAGCAGCCATTCAATATGACAACACAAGGTAGAAATGAATCGAGAAACGAGTGTTAACAATAATATGTTCTATGAATTCACAGAATGAACAAATTTTTGAGAGCTTTACCTAGACATTAAAGAAAGAAAAGAAAGTCAAGGGCAGAACACAAGTTCTGTGCTGAAGGGTTGAAAGAAAGAAAGGAACCAAAGAGCCACAGCTTGACATAGAGAGATTTTAAAAATCCAGAATAGAAATTTTCATAGATAACAAAGGAAAAAAGAGTTTCAAAGAAAAGAGCATGATCACCAGTGTCAAAGTCCTCAAAGAAATTGAGGTTAATTAAAGACTAAGAAAATTCCACTGGGTTTTGTTATTTAGTAGATCTGATTGACTGCAGACATCTTGATGATTGTAAGCATATTGAAATGTGTTATGAAGAGAGTAGACAATTAGACTTAGAAACAACAGGCATATAACATTACTTCCAGAAATGTGGGAGAGAAAGAAGGAAGACAAATAGAAAAGATCCAGATGAGATCAGAGGATTCAGGTAAATGCTCTTTGTTGTAACTGTTTTGTTTCCAAGTTAAGAGGGACTATATCTACACTTGAAGCCAGGAAAAAAAGAATTCATGAAGAGGAAGAGATTAAAGATGTTAAAAGAGGGGGGGGGGAGAATAATTATAAAAGGAAAGTCACAGAGGAGCAGATGGGATCAAGAACACAGATGGAAGGATTACCCTTAGAAAAGAGGAAAAACAGACATTTTTGTCTGCTGAAAAAGAAAGAAAGGATGTTTGAGATTCAATCTCTTCCAGCTTTATGTTTTTGTGATTCTGTACAATATAGAGGGAAATGTGGAAGGTACTGAGGTCTGGGGACTGGTAATTGTATATAAAAGGTCTCTGAAGAAAATATGAGATCAGGTGGAAAGCTGAAAAGACTAGCCTTGGATATGAAAATAGAAACCATTTCTTCAGAAACAGGAGGTAAGATAAGGTCCTTTCCACCTCTGAGAGCCTATAAATTTGCAGATTGAAGTAAGGATATGGGACATTTTTATACCAGATAGTTTTATCATTTAAGGATAGTATAAGATAAATAATCTTTCAAGCACACATAAGCACATATGTTATTGGAATGGACTGTATGATAGGAGGGGCCACAAAGAGATAGAAGAAAGTTGAGAAAAGCTCTACAAATGAATGACAATATTATTATTGATTGAAGAGCAGCACAGTGTCTTAACTAGCAGTTAATAAATACTTGTTGAATGAACTGGATCATAGAGCTAGCAATAGAAAGGTCAGCCTCATCATTTTACAAATGAGGAAACTGAGGCACGAAGAGGTTAAGTGAATTATCAAAGGTCACACAGGCAGTAAGCATCCAAAACTGTCAGTCTAAATCTATGTCCTGGGACTCCAAAGGCAGAGTTTTATTTATTGTACCATACTGCAAACTGAAGAGATTTTAACTAAACGAAGGTGAACTGATTTGATGTTCCTGCTCTGGAAAAAGCCTAATATATTCTTGGGAATGTTACCTGACATTCAAATGAATTGAAATTATCTGAATATACCTAAACTGAAATGAATCTATAGCCAAAACCTTTTGTTCCACAGCCATTTTTTTAAAGTACCATTCTGAAACTTAGGTTAAGAAATAGATAGTGGAAGAGGTCAAGGGCAAGGGATTGGTGTGCTAAAAGAGTAGAAAAGTAAGAGTTCAAGGAAGTGTAGGAAATTACTGAGGTCATAATGCTAGTAACTGATCATGGAATCTAGAAGAGACAAGGACTTAAGTGTAGCAAAAGTTGCTAATGAATTTCATCAATTGATAAGAGTTTATCCATTTTATTTCCTTTGTAAAAATATATATAAGCAATTCACTGGATATGAGAGAATGGAATAAATAAAGGAAAAGATTCATATTGAAGACTGAGTATTCCATATTTGAGGTCAAAGAGATGGGAGGAACACAACTACACATTCTCTAGGCCCACCATTATTATTTTTTTTTATCATTATCAGTAATAATAATAATAATAAAGTTAACAATAATGATAAGCACTGACATAAAGATTTATGTTTTGCAAAGATATAGATTATCTCATTTAATCAAAAATTTTGAGATTTCTTGTTAGACTATCTTTGAAATGGGTGAAATGTGGGAGTTTGTTATGCAATGAATAATATAACAAGAAATGTCCTGTGACATTTGCCTGTAAATTTGCATTTATTATAGCATGACTAAATTACTTTGGATCCTAAAATTAAATACATTTGATTTACTTTGGCTTGTCTAATTGGCTGGCTTCATACTGTACATTTCCAGAAATACAAACTCTGAAGCTCACAGTTCTAAACAAATTCCACTAATCAGACAGACCTAAAATTATAATTCCATGTCTAATCCTATGTAGTCTCATAGTTTTAAGAAGAGTTGTTCTAAACATCAATGTGGATGAGTAAGATACATCCAGAGAATTTGAATTTTAGTGCTAGATCTGTTATTAATTAGCTATCAGGCAAGTCCTTTACCCTCGCTGCACATTAGTTTTCATGCCATGAAATGAGGATGACAAGCAGAATGACATAGTGAATAGAAAGCAAGCCTGTCTCTCAGTCAGGAAAACAAAAACATTAAGTTCAAATTTCACATATCACATACATATATTGACTGTTAAGCTGAACAAGTCAGCCACTCAGTGCCTCAGAAAAAGTCTCTGAGATTATAAATTATAGAACATTTGATCTTCATTGGTGGAGGAAATTTTATTACTGGGAGATAAATGATACCTAGTTTTTTATGCCTGTTATTATAATGATCATCAACAGAGATCTCAAATATGAATTATTTTGAAAAGTTAAATAGACACAGAATGTAATTTTTTAATGTGTTTTTTAAGTCAGTTATTACACCGAACACACGCAGCTCCATTAGATAAAAATTTAAAAACTAATCCCTTAGAGAAATTATTTCAACATAAAGCATCCAAAAAAAATTAGTGGACAGTTGTCAAAGTCATTTGACTTAAGGAGGGAATGCATTGTCCCACTGGACTCAAACAAGGCTAAAATTAATGCACAAATCAATGCTCTGATATAATGAATATGACAGAATCTTGACATATAGCAAATTAAAAGCACAATTCACTTCTATTTCAATTATAATATTTGACATGGGACTCTACAAATCCAGATTTTAGAATCATCTTTATTTTTCTGGATCTTACTTGTCTATTTCAACTTAACAATAAGTCCAGGAGGGGATAACATAACATAAAAATGATTTCAGCCTGCCAAAACAAACCTCTGTCCAAAAGAGTGGGTTTGTACTTATTCAGAAAATTTTTAAAAATAATTATAAATACATTCATATACATTTACATGTATACATACATATACATTGACATACATATATAAATCTATGCATGCATATATAATATACATATGTATGGGTATATGTTTATGTATATCACATATACATATGTGTATATGACATAAAGCAAAATTGTAGGAAAATATTGTGACCATTCAGTACATTTAAAAATATCCTGTTATTACAATGATACAGTAAATATGCCTGCCTCAGTGACCATGGAATGAATTCCTAGAATCTCGGAAAAATGGAAGTAGAAGCACTTTTTAAATGATGAAGTAGGGATTTTTGTGAAAGAAATCATTTTAAGTATTGTATTTCCATCTAAAACAAGTAATTAAGAAAGCAAAAAGTTGGAGGATTTTAAATATAATTTCAACTAAACATCTATTAAAATTAAAAATACATTAAAGTAAATAAACTGATTGAAGATTTCCTGTTGGAAAGCACTGCCTGTTTCTAAGGGAGCTAAGAAACTTAAATAAAAGTCTCATGACTCTCATAGAACTAACAATCCATAGGACAAGAATCCTTAATCTGAAGTCGGTGAATTTTTAAAAATATTTAAATTACATTTTAACATAATTTGTTAATTTTGTAATCCAGTGTATCCAGTGTATTTTATCTTGTGTATTTAAAAATATGATTCTGAGAAGAATCCTTCAAGGACTCACCAATCTATCAAAAGTGTCAATCACACACACACACACATATACTCCAGATCCCTACAATAGGGGGTATAGGACAGACAGGTCATGGAGAATGGGAGAGACAGAGTGAGAGAGAGACAGAGAGAGAGAGAGAGACAGAGAGACAGAGAGACAGAGAGACAGAGACAGAGAGACAGAGAGAGGCAGAGAGACAGAGAGACAGAGAGACAGAGAGAGAATGTGTTGAGGAGTATGTTGTTGCAATATGTTGTTGTGCACAGTTCTCTTTTAATTTCCTGACCCAGTTTCCCTAATCGTCCTATTTAGTTACTCTGCCTCAGGTTATTCCCACTTAATGTTTGATAGGATATCTTATATCTTAGACCTTAGGCTATACTTATTTCCTCTTAATGTTTGATGGGATAAAGGTCTTTATCCATTTTAGACATCGTTAGAATAGCAGGCACCTCTCCAGTACATCAACCTAGGTGCCTCCCCCAATTAGGTCACCCCCTTCTAGGTACCTCCCCCATTATGCCATTGTTCTTGTAACACTATAAAAGAATCTTGTGTCCAACATTCATGAATTTTTTGAGAGGATAGTCTCATTCAACCCTGGGACCAACCATGGATCCATTTGGTCCCAGTAAATCTCCATTTATAAATTCTGTATTGAATACTCTAATCTCTATCTTGCTCAGTTTCTCTACCATTACAATGTAGAGGAGGGAAAGAGAATTAGTATTTATAAAGCATTTGCTAGACACTAGGCACTGCTAAGTACTTTACAATTATTTTATTCATTTGATCTTCACTGCAGTGTGAGCTGATATTATTATTATCCCATTTTAGAGTTAATGAAACTGAAGCAAACAGAGATTAAGTGATTTACAAAAGTCTCACAAGCTAGTAAGTGTCTGAGCCATTTTGAAATTGTCTTCCTTTACTCCAGGCCCAATGTGCCAACTAAATGCATAATAGCCAATTAATCCTCCTTTCAGATGTTAATTGAATTTTCCTAAAGTGTTAGCTCTTACCTTGTCTCTTCTTCATGAACATTTAATAAATTTCAGTGGTTCCCTATCATCTTTAGGATCAAGTAGCAATTTGATGTTCAATCTCTATAATTTATAAGAATTATAATTTTGTATTGTAATTATAATCTAATAATATTACTATTCCTACTTTACAGAAGGAAAAACAAAGTTAGAAATTTTAAGTGAGGGGCCCATGATTCACATGTTTAAGAGATGGGATATGAAGTCAGGTCGAGTTTTTGATTGGGGGGCTCTCTCTAACTCTCGATCCTTTTCATTATGGATAAAAAGACAAAAATAACTCTCAGCCATCTCTCATCCCCTTATATCTTCACAGATATAATGGCAGAGAGCTAGTAAAGAGGGTACGAGACTTTTCTTTTAGATGGACAGCATGCAAAATATACCACTGGGCATTAAAGCATTATTGGAGTTCAAAAGATGGAGCAATTGTTTAAGGATTGTTTAACTGGGGAAAGTTTGGGGGCTTAAGTAGGATTAGGCCTTGAAAGATGAGTAGAAATTTAAGGGCACACTTGAAAGGACATTCCAGGAATATTAAAAAAAACATGATTAGAGTTTAAAAGACCAAAGTTTTAGAGATCGAAGGGACCTGAGAGGACATAGAATCACAGATGTAGATCTGGAAGAAATCTTAGAAATCTTTGGGTCTATACTCTGCTCATTTCATACATCAGGAAGCCATAGGCAGAGAGACTATGTGACAGCAAGGTACACAATGGATGGAGTGCTAAACCTACAATCAGGAAAACTAAATTCTGAAAGAGAGAGAGAGAGAGAGAGAGAGAGAGAGAGAGAGAGAGAGAGAGAGAGAGAGAGAGAGAGAGAGAGAGAGAGAGAGAGAGAGAATGTGTTGAGGAAGTACTGATTCACCTCAAGAGTTCCACCAATATCCTGACCCCATTATGTGCCCAATAAATATATGTTGATTTATTATATGGTTCATCATGATAACAATGTAACGAGTACCATTCTTTGAGTCAAACCCAGATGTGGCCCTTTCAGCCCATTATTTTGCCTGGATAGCTACATTAGGGGAAGAGCACATTTTCTGGCTGACAAACATTTCTTTCTTCCTATAGCAATTTATGCATTTGCATTCTGGATTTATACAAGGGAGCAATTGGATCTACTCTTTATGGGAGTGTTGTTTCTGCTTTCCTTTCTGCTCAGTGTGGGCATAGAGCTCAGTCTTAATCCTATTATCAGGGGAGCAGTATTTACACAATCAGCCAAACAAAATTTTTTATTGAGATGGTTTAAATAGTAGTAACAGCTAGCATTTATATAGTGTTTTGAAGTTAAAATGCACTTTACAAATATTATCTTATTTGATCCTTATAACAATCCTCCAAAGCAGGTGCTATTATTGATCACATTTTACAGATGAAGAAACTGATAGAGACCGAGATTAAGTGACTTGTAGAAAAAACTCAGATCTTCCTTATTCTTATTTGGACCATTAACTATACCACTGATTTGCCACTAGTAAAGATAAAAATCCAAACGTATTAGTGATTGAGCATCAATAGAATGAATACTTCCCTCTAATTATAATGCAGTCTTATTTCCTAAAGTATTCCTAAGGGAAATTTTCTAATATTGACCTTCTAAGTGCACTTACAACTGTTTTACTTATATCATATGTTTGTATGTATGTAAATGTATCATATTAGTAAATATTGTGCCTGTTTCAGGAATATAAATCTATTCTTTATGACATCGGCTTGATAGGAATATACTTTTGCCCAGGGATGTTTAACAATGGCCTTCAGAGGGTAAGTACCTGTGATATTTCCAAAATTAACATAAGAGATAGTAATAAATGATTTTCTCCATCACTGTGCTCTACACAGAAATACTTATGAACAGTTTTGTGGCTGTTTCTATTTATGTGTGATACTAGTTTTGACAATCCTAAAATCCAGGGCAATGTCAGAGAAGCATTGTGAGGTAACAGATATACTGGAATTGGAATAAAAAAATGTGGATACAAATGTAGTTTAGATAAATTCAAAGGTGAGAATCTAGGTAAATAGTGTCCTAAAACATTGGATCGGTTTCTTAAGATTGTCTTTCTGGTTATCCAGAACTAAGGTAATAATTTTGCTATAATAAAAATGCATTTTATGGGATAGCCACACTTTCTCCTAACTTTCATTTGATACTGAATTTAACTAACACTGATGTTCTAAAATCTGACTGGAGCAAAAGAGGGTCCTACAATGGAGAAAAGGTTTTACTTGGAAGCACAATCTAAAGTCTTTGTTAACTTCCACAATCCTTTGTAGCTCTAATTGTTTATTAGTGGATTAATATTTGATGCAATAGATAATGAAAACAGTGGTTTCCATATAATTTTTAATCTAGGGACTAGGGGAAATGATTAATGGCATTTAAAAACAATAAGACATCTATTTGAAAGATTACTGAATTTGGAGTCAAAGAACTAGCCACTTGCTATCTACACAATACGAACATGTCATTTAACTTCCTTGAGTCTCAGTTTCCCTATATGTAAAATGAAGGAGTTGGACTCTGTCATCCCCAAAAGAATCCAGCTCTAAATATATGGCCCTGCATTTTTCCAACTAATATATGATTCTAATTTTTTTTCCCCCAAAGGAGCCTCTGACATTCCCCTTTCTTCAATCCCCCAATTATAGTTTCTCATTGTGAATGCAGAGAAATATCTCTTTCATGATTCACATTAATTCATTATGGTATTTTTGACTTTGCATTTCTATCTAATAAGGATCTTACTAAATGTGAAAGTAGTTGGTATTTTTATAACATTTGATTTTAGTGACATAAGGGATTCTTTCATTTTATGAAGAATTTGAACCCAAAGAAATTTTTAACTTATTTACAGTTGCATAGCTTGTGGCTTATAGATTTTGAACTAGAAGAGCTTCTTAGAAATCATCAATCCAAATTCCTCATTTTACAGATGAAGAAACTAAGAAGATAAATGATATTTTCCAGAAAAGTATTTAGTGACAGATTTGGTATTTGAACCTAGCTCTAGCTCCTAAAGTCAATCTTTTTCTTCTATTTAGTGGCTTATTATGGAATAGAACCTAGGTCTTCTGATTACCATATATTACTCTGACCTTTCTTACTAAAATGTGAACTGAAGAGAGTTGTTTAACTTTAACATTATGTCTATATAAGAAACTAGGTCTGTGTGATTGTGGGCCAGTCATTTAATCTTCCTAAGGCTTGGTCAAATTTGCAGCCTTTCCTCTATGATCTTATAACTGTCTGCTCATGGCGTTTTGTAAGGCTGACAGTGATTCCTGAAGTCTTTACACTATGTCAAGTGTTATATTCTACTGAAGAATCTCAGAACTGAATGGAAAGTGAGCTGATTGCCCTAGTCACATTTGACTGGGTTAATTAGCATTTTGCTAATAGTGGATGCTAAGGGTGAGTTATCTGTGTTTAATTCTGAAAGAGTTAATTTCCAGAGGTAGAATGAGGAATCGAAGAGGAGGTGAGGGATTAAGGGCTATCACTACAGAATGCCTGCTTTTTATCACTTGTAAAAATATGGGGCCTAACTTGAGATAAGATTATAGGAGCCTCCTTAAATTATTAGATCACTACTAATTCCTCTTAGCCACTTAGGTTAAGTGTAGGAGTCATTTCCTCCAATTTTTAAGCTTAATTCTGCCCTCTTCCTCAGGGATATTTTGCCAAAGCATTTTTTCCCATATGATTTAAATAAGCATGAGAAACCAACATGGGGCCTATTAATGAGAATACTCTGAACTCAACATGGTTCCCGTTTATGTGTGTTTATCTGTGTGTGCACGTGCACAGCACACACACACACACACACACACACATACACACACGTATATATATATATATATATAAAGATATATGTACATATATGAATTTATAAACCTCAAAATGCTGTGAAAATATATAGCCAATAAATATCTGAAGCAAAATTTGAACTGAGGTATTCCTAACTCCATTCCTTTATTAGCAACTTAAATGTATGTCTGTAACTTCTGACACTAATCATGTAACTACAGGAACATTACTTAACTTCATTAAACTTCACTTTCTTCATCTTGCTAAGGGAATAATGCTACTTGAAGTACATTATTAAAGTACTATTTAAATGGAAGAACTTTAAAGTGCTGTATACATGCTCATCATCATCTTCATCATCATTATCTAGTTTCTATTCCATTTCTGTTTGGCAAAAAAATTCTCACAGTGCCTCTATTCATTTTAGAAAGATGATGGATGCATTTGAAAACATTTGTTGATTTAAAGATGTCAGAAAAGAAATGACAAATGTAAATGTCTCTATGGTCATATTTCCTGGGCCTATGCTAAAAATAAGGGCAATTCATATGCTTTGAAAGAACTCATCTTTACTTTCCAGTGCTTTGTGCAGAGTAGGCATTTAGTAAATATTTATTGGAATAAATTGAAGGAACATTCTACATAAATGGGAAGAAGTGAAAAAGAAGGATACCTTTTCTTTCTATATAATGTTCAGAAACATGTCTCAATAGGATTCACCTTGTCATATAAGGTCATTAATAGTAACATTATGTGATCCATTTTAATGGAAGAAAAGCTGTTAAAATTGCTAAAATCAAGTCAGGATATGATTTCTTACTCATCTCTAAGGATGTATTTCTTAATAAGTATTTATATAGTATGTTTTTAAAACATGTTTCCTCATCATTCTTTAATGGATACTTTTGTGCTTGTTGATTATAACTAGCAGCTGAGAGCTAAAACAAGAGACCTAATTGAAACCGAAAACACCCTGAATTGTTTCAGGCATAAAATCTTAGTTAGTGCTGGTCTTTGTAGATCTTATCTCAAAGGTGAGACATTACAAGCTTATACTTGGGAAAGAGTTAGGCAAAGCAATCAGGAAAATCTGATAATAGGGATCAAAGCCAAGAGAGTATATTATAGCAACTAGAAACTGAACTGAAATTTAAGTATGTCTGCATAGCACAGAGGAAGCAGAGATTAGACAGCATTCTAATTAATTTGATCAATGTAGAGAATTATACCAGAAAATTCTGCCCCCAAAGGGTAAGAATAATCTAAATTATTCAGCTTGCCTATGAGCATCTATCAAATTAAATAGCTCATTTCCTAGTTTCCACTTTGTCCTACTTAGACACTGCCTTGAATTCTTGTTTATGTTTTTAGTTCACTGTTCTCATTTCTAAAATGAGCAAGCAGATTCATAAGGGATTATTTGTGGCAACCATCAAAACCATGCCCTGGACAAACAATATGAAATGTATTCTTTTTTTGGCATATAGATAAGAAAGACATCATCAAATATTGTTGTAATATCTTGGAGAGAGTTGGAACCTATCTGAAGGAAGAGGATAAGTGATACATCTAGAAGTTTCCTATTTTAACTAATTTTTTGTTAAGACTTTATTACTCTATTTTTTCCATGCTCAAGAAGTGTTGTTAAGTGTTATGAGCACCTTCTAAATTTTGTGTCATATGTCAAAGGTCAAGTTTATCACTGTGGTTAGAGTTCTGTAGCTAACCTTTGATGAGATTAGTTTAATGTTAAAAAATGAAATTATTAAAATAACTTTGAGGTATCACTTACACCAATCAGATTGGCTAAAATTAATGAAGGGAAAGGCAACAAATCTTGGAGGAGATGTGGAAAAATTGGGATGTATTCATTATTGGAATTATGAATTAATCCAACTATTTTGGAGAGCAATCTGAATGTATGCCCAAAGAGTTATTAAACTGCCTATACCCTTTGACTTAGCACCACTACAAGTTTGTTTCCAAAGATATTTGGAGAAAAGGAAAATAACATACATGTTCTACAGCAGCTTTCTTTGCTATTGTAAAGATCTAGACATCAAAGAGATGCCCATCAATTGAGGAATGGTGGAACAAGTTATGATATATTATTGGGATAAAATTCTAATTAATGTGCTATGATGATGATGAACTTGATTAAAAAAAAAACAGGGTTAAACTTGCTCAAAATAATGAAAAACAAAATGAGCAGAACCAAGAGAACATTGGATATAGTTACAGTGATAATGCTTAAAGAATAATTTTAAGTGACTAAGTCATTTATTATAAATATCCAAATTATTTACAAAGGACATATGAAGAAAGAAGTTATATATCCAAAGAATTGATGAGTAGAAATATGTAATGAATGATTTTACATATGTGTGTGTGTATATTTGTGTGACTATCAACAGAAGAAAGGAAAAAAGAAGAAATTTACATGATAACTTTATTACAAAGTTAAAAGGCATGGCAAATTATACATTGTAGTAATGTACTGGCTAGCTTTCTAGAGGTTCTCCAGACAGGCCTTGGTCTCAGCAGGATAGACACCACAAGGACAGTGAGGAATAAAGTCTAGAATCTTTATTGTCTCCACAGTCTCCTTAACAATCTCTGTCTGTTACAGTCTGACCCAATCTTGATCTTAGTGGAGGAATAAAGGAGGCAGGAGAGCCACCAGGAGGATAGTCAAAGATGGAATGTCTCATTTCCAGGCCTCTCAGCCCTTAAATACACTATTATAATTACATTATTACAGCATACTGAATATGTGTGAAATAGAGAACCATTTCATCACCATACTAAGTACTAAGTATGTATGTGAATTATAGAACTGTCATTTCATCAATTCCACTGAGTTAACGCTTTGTTATAAGTATCCTTATTTCAAGTATACTTCTTCAGAGTTCTGGTACTCTCATGCGCAATCATCTTTTTATTACATTGTTATGGAAATGAATGTTTTATTCCACAAATTACAAATAAAATATATTTTAAAAATTTAAATGAAGTTCATACGAAGCCCAAAGCCCTTATTTTTAACAGTTGATTAAAATCTTATATCACACCAAATCAGCATTAGAACATTTAATTAGTTTTCCTCCCTTTATGCCCATATTCATTCATTCAATCAATAAATGAACATTTTTCAAGAATTTATTGTAGGGGACAGCTAGGTGGTGTAGTGAATAGAACACCAGCCCTGAAGTTAGGAGGATCTGAGTTCAAATATTAACTCAGACACTTAACACTGCCTAGCTTTGTGACCTTGGGCAAGTCACTTAATTCTAATTGCCTTTGCCTCAGCAAAACAAAATAAACAAAAACTTATTATATACCAAATTCTGTTTCAAGCTTGAGGATCCAAAAAAAGGCAAAAAAGACAGTCCCTGTTTCTGAAGAGCTCCCAATCTAATATGGGAAGCAATATGAAAATATGTATAAATAAGCCATTTATAGAATAAATTGGAAATAATCATCAGAGAGAAAGCACTTTAAAAAAGGTCAGATTGCTGAAAGGGCAATAGATTCAAGGTAGAAGGGAGAATCCAATTAAGGTTAGAATGATATGCAAAGTAGATAGCCAGTTCTTGAATATGATGAAATAAGTATTAGGAAGTACCTTGCTCTTTTATATATAAGATTTGTCATTGCTTTCAAGGGTTGACAATATCTAATGCGATAAAAGGATTATAGAACTTACAAACATCATAAAAAGCTTTTTGTGACTTTTAAATGTTCTATTTCCTGAAAAAGCAACCAAATGTATGCCAAAAGAACAATTGCAAAGCTTGCTTTGAAGTTGACTTATAATTGTGATCTGGCATACTGACTGATATTAATAGTAATGTTTATGTTGTCTTTTGGGTTATTACCTTCAATTTCATAAGTGAAAGAAATTCCATGTGCTCCAACAGATGTTGGGAACTCATCTATTACTTATAGTATCAATGAGTTCTTTAAGGATCTGAGCATTTAAAATGACCTTAGTGTGATCACAAGATTAGTGTGAGCTAGGATTTGGAGTCTAAGTTTTCCTAACTTAAAGATTAATCCTGTGAGATACTACTGTATCTCACAGATTTGTAGATTGAGTATAAAGCATCTTTCAAAAAATCTCAAAAGACATATATATATATGTATATATATATACATATTTGTGGTCTTGGAAAAGGTTATACAGTTACACAGATATGTATTTAACAAAGACATTGTTGTTTGTGTTTCATAATAATCCCATGAGGTTGTTGTGATAGATATTACCTTCATTTTGCATATCTGGAAACTGATGTTTAGAGAAGATAAGTAAAGTGTCCTCGGAAACATGTCTAGTTACATATCAAAGGAAGGATTTGAAATCTTTGTCCTTCCAATCCTGAGCTTTTCCTTTAATAACATGTACTTCCTAATACTAATAAAATCATAATACTTATAAAAATCATAATAACAATACCCTAGAATCGGCATATGAATTAGGGGCATTCTTAATGACTTGGTTAAGAAAAAATCAATATTTATATGATTTAATTTAAATACTGTATGCTTTAATTTACCTATTTAAAAATATAAGATTCTCTTGCTCTAATACCCCCAAGGAATACATAATGAATCAGAAATACATACTCATTTGTTATATGAGGGGGTTTAACTCAATGACCACTAAACACTAAATCTAGTATCCTAAAAAATTGATTTCATTGCTTTAAAAAAAACCACTTCTTTAAAGTTTCCATCTGAATGTTGGATCTGGATGGATCATTTGATCCAATTTTCTCATGTCACAGATGACTTAAGGAGTTTTAATGAATTGCCCATACACAGCTAACCAGGTTATAGAGATGCATGATTCAAGGATAATAACCTATTCATTATACCATATTTCCTTTAAAATTCTTTACTATTATATATTTAAATCTTCTACACAAAGCCTATGAGAATCAAAAAAATTATAAAACATTTTATACACACATATAATAGTCATAATTTTGGAGAAAAAACTTTTTTTTCCCCAAAGGTCATATAGTCTATCATTAAGCAGACTTATGTAAATCTATTATATCCAAATCATTCCAAAGCCAAATATGTATAAACATATATATATATATATATATATATATATATATATATATACATATTATATATTATCTATATACAATAAATTTTATATATACATATACATATATATACACACACAGACACATGCATATGCATATATACATACTTTTATATATACATATACACACATATCCACTTTATTTTGTCCTTCAAGTAAATACCTTTTTTGTACTAGTGGGAAAAAGAAAGTCTGTTACTAGTTGTCAGGGCAGATGCTAGTCCACTAGGGAATGAAGTCTCAAAAGGCACTGTGACATTTTTGGTATTTCAAAACTCCAACTGTAATGGAGAAAATCATGAGAATGTTTTTTTTTGTTTTTTGTTTTTTTTCCTGAGGTATTCCAGCAGTTCTACTATTTAACCAAATTAGGAAGCAAGGAAAGGTTTGCTAAAATGCAGAGGAAAATGGTGTGTCTATGTGTGTGTATCTTTTTATTTTTTAATTTATATTTCTAGCTCTAGTTCCAGAATTCTATCCACTCCATCACCTAGCTGCTTCTCTATAAAGTATACTACCTAGACTAGGAAGGGATCAAGTTGATGAAAGTCATTACCTGAATTAGAAAGGTCAACAGGTAGCTGCTGTGGCTAGAGGTAGACTCAAGGAAATTGTTTTTTGAATAATTAAAAACCAAGATATGGGAGATTAGGAAAATTAAGAAATAAGTTTAGTTAGGAAATTAGTTTGGCCAGGAAAGTAAGGAAGCAAAGATGTAAAGGAAGAGAACTTCAGGCATGGAGTAGTTCTGAGGATATTTTCCACTGCTTAAAATATATAGGATTAAAAAAGAAATCAAATATATTAAAATGCAATTAGTGTAATGTTTAAAGCTTATTCCCCCCAGATTAAGAACCTCTATCCTAGTGTAATGCCTGTATTTTATTGGTTAAAAAAGAAAAGAAACCAAATCCTATAGAAGCTGTAATAAATGCCCAGTTTTAGCAGAATAAGGATTAGTATGGCAATTTCTTTAATTGGTTTTATTATTCTTTCAAAGGCACCATATCTGTATGCATCTGAAAAACATATGAATTTCAAGATGGAGATAAGAGTTATAAGTGCATGAAGAATAGTCCAGAAAGGGATCTTGAGATCTCCCATATCTTGGCATTTATTATTCAAGAAACAATTTCCTTGAGTCTATCTCTAGCCACAGTAGCTACCTGTTGACCTTTCTAATTCAAGCTTTGACCTTTATCAATTTGATCCTTTCTGAGCCCAGGTGATATGTTTTACAGAGAGACAACTAAGTGGTAGAATGGATAGAATTCTGGAACTGGAGTTAAAAAGATCTGAATTCAAATGTGACCTCAGACAATCATTAGCTATGTGACTGGGTAACTCAACTTCTGCTTGTTTAGCTTCATAAGACATTGCATCTAATTCTCAAGGTTGTTATGTTATGAAGATCAAATGAGATAGCATAGTGATCAGCACATTTTAAGTATTTAATAAATATTTGTTTCCTTTTTTTCTTTTTTTTGTAATTAAAGAGGGAAACAAGCTCTTCATCATAAAAGTAAACATTGGTATCTCTGTCTACAACCTTCCCAATTCTTCATCTTCTTTTCCTCGTGCATATTCGACCTTTTCCTTTCTAACTGCCCTCTTCCCTATTGCCTAAAATATTCCCAGTTCTTCACTCTTCTAAAAAAAAAATCTTCTTGTTCCTGATAATTCAAGTTATCATCTACTATCTCTCAGGCTTCCTATAGAAGAGGAGATATTAAAGGAAACCAAAAAAATCAGCAGTCAGATTGAAGGTAGATGGTTCCAGAAATGGGAATAGTGAGGAAAAAAATGCACAAAACTGAGAGATGGAATATATTGTCCCTGAAATAGAAAAGAGGCAATATAAGGTAGGAAAATAATTTTTGTTTATTTTTTTATTCCTGTTTATTCCATGTATCTTGCACATTGCTAGAGAAATAAAGACAAATTTACAAATCCTTGCCCACAAGGAACTTACTTAAATTCTAACAGGGCAGATAGTACATCCATTTGTTAAGTACAGAAAACAGCTATGTTTAGGTAGCAAAGATGGAGTGTAGTTGAAAGGATCAGGAAAAGCTTTCTATTAAAAGTGTGCTTACATTTTACATATATGAATTGTTTGAGCACAGGAAAATTATTTCTTAGTACTTTTAGGCAGTTTTCTAAGACTGCAAAATAATGAGAAAACTGTGACAGAATTTCTCTACAACAGAGAAATTGCAGGTGTCAACCAGCCCTGCTATAAATGACTTTTTTCCAAATGTTTCTGGATGCACCAGTATTCTATTTCATAACTTCTTGATGGCAGAAGACTGGAAACTCATAGACACTAAGACAAAAATAACATTTCATCTATACTTCTCTGGTTTGTGCTCAATTTTTATTCAGTTTAACAATTCATTTATGAATAAGCTATGCATATTAACAGTTCATCTGTCACTAAAGCAAATATGAAACATGACTTTCCTTCCCTATAGCTAAACATAAAACTAGACAAAATACATACACATTGGGGTTTTTTTGTTTGTTTTTTGTTTGTTTTTTTCTTAATTCCCTCCTATTCCTCAAATGGAAATTCTTTTGCTGGACCTCTGAAATACAATAGCTCTCTAAAAACATCTCTAAGACTGTTGAATTCTAATAGGAGATATCTGGGCACTCACAACTCCCACCCAGATCTGAGCCAACTTGGAACTCCACCCATGGGCCCCTTTAGCTAAATCTCTCCTTATAAAAGAGCCAAGCTGGAGTCCTCTCTTTGCAGAGGTTCCAAACATGGCAGCCTTAGGCTTGGCATGCCAAGGATCTCTGCCCATTGGAACACTGTTTCTGGTGCCCTCTTTTCTTTACCTAAAACCTTTTACTAACTAGACTTTAACCTTGTTTCCAAATCTCAAAATAAACCTCTTTTATCAATCTAGGTTTTCAGGTCTGTAAATTCCTTTAGATGGGACTCTTGTACCACATTTAACTCTGTATCCTTGCAGCAAATCCAAAGGGGTTGCAAGGGAGCGCCATTTGACTTCCTGTACCCGGAACTGCCACTAGACCTCAATTAAATTCTAATTTCATTTGGGTTCCCTATATCTAGACCTTATTAAAGGTACAGGCATATTCAGTAACTAATATGGCATAACTTACAGGGGATAAACAAAGTATCTTTTTAATATGACTTTTCATAAATTTATTAATGACAGAAAGTGCATAGTACATAAATATTTATTATGTGACAAATTGAATAGAATTGCTAAATGACATGGATTAAAATCTCTGGTGCATGAAAAAATGACAGTCAAAATTTCCAAATGGAAGGTGTCACATAATTTAGGAACCTTGCCTTGGATACACAAATGCATGTTCCTTGTTTTGGTATAATTTGTAGGTAGCCAGAGGGAATAGTGAATAGAATATTGAATTTGGAAGCTTGACTTTGAATAATCTTTTAGACATTTACTAACTATATGAACCTGTGTTTAGTCTCTATCAGCTTCAATTTCTTCATTTGTGAAGTAGGGGATGAGATTTTGTGTTCTCTAAGATCACTTCTGTCTCCAAAATTATAGACTGACATGTGAATTCCTTCTCCACTTCTCCTCCAAATAGTTATTAAGGTAGTAAGTACTTGAAGAGTACCAGTGATTAAAAAAAAAACAAAAAACAAACAAAAAAACACACACACACCCTTCAAAGCAACCTATTTTCTAGACAGGAAAAAAAAAAAAAAAAAAAAAAAAAACTGTAAGGGCCCTTTAAATTGGCTGTGCCACAGCTTATCATTGAGGCCTGGAAGTAATTTCTGTGGATATTAGGACTGCCTTGTAGGTGGGATCCTGTCCATTTTGAGATAGCTTCGTAATGGGTGACTCTCTCACTGACTGGCTGTGTGTGTGACCTCACAGGCCCTATGTAAGCCCACTGCAGGCAGCAGTCGCTCTCTTTAACCTGGCGCTCTTCACCCTGGCTCCCTAGCCTGGATGGCCAAGCCAAGATGGGTAGCCAAAAGAGGTAAGGATTTTAGTAATGAACACGTGGGTCTTCTGACCAGGTGTTCACTCGGGAACCAACAAGTCAGGGCATCAGTCAGGGCATTATGGGAGTATGTATAATAAAGGCTTTTAAGATTACACATGGCTGTTCTTGAGTGCACTACTGGTTATTAAGCTATAGATTCAAGAGATTGTGGCCAGAGACCTTTGAAGGCCTCAGAGGAGGCGAGCCAGGTAGAGTTCACACTGCTAAGCACAGTGGTCAAAGGTACTCTGGTGGGTCTAGGACAGACTAGTAATAGTAACTGCCAGGAGAGCACGTTACAAATGCCCCCCCCCTTACAAAAAAACAAAAAAAAAAAAAACCACAAGGAATAATGGTCATAAATGACTGTCCAAAGTAACACAAATCCAAGATGAAAGTATATGCCTTATACCTTTTTGTTCTCCTATAAACTTTTCTTTCTTTATAAAATATATTGTGTTTTTTTAATTAAAGTGCCTAAAATGTTGAATGTATTTTTTGCTACTAAAAGTATTTTTATGCCTTTTGAAGAAGCCTAAAGTGCTTAAAATTAACCGCCAATTAACTTATAAAAAAAAAAAAATTCTATTGATTAGTTCCATCTTATTTTAACAAAGAGGTCATTAAGCCATGAAGAAATTGAAGTTGTTTCTATTTTGCCATGGGAAAAGATTCCAAACTCAAGTCTATCTCTAATTTTCTTTGAGCTGGTCTTCCTGACTCATGTTTCTCCCTACTCCAAATCATCTCAGGCACCTTAGTACTTTTTTTAAAGCATAAATCTGACTACGTCACTCCTCCAAAGCTCTAGTACTTCTCTATTGCCTCCAAGATAAAGTATGCATCACTCTTTTTGATATGTATAACTCTTCATAACCTAACCTCTTTCTACCTTCCATCCTTCCTTCCATCCTTCCTTCCTTCCTTCCTTCCTTCCTTCCTTCCTTCCTTCCTTCCTTCCTTCCTTCCTTCCTTCCTTCCTCCCTTCCTTCCTTCTTTCCTTCTTTCTTTCCTTCCTTCCTTCCTTCTTTCCTTCTTTCCATCCTTCTTTCCTTCTCTCTGTCTGACCATGTCTCTCTTTTGATGAGGCAATAGGGTTTAAGTGACTTGCCCAGGTAATAAATGTCAAGTGTTTGAAACCAGATTTGAACTCAGTTCCTCCAGACTCCATGGTTTGTGCTTTATTCACTGTATCACATAGAAGGCACCCTTCTTGCCTTTTCAATATTTTTATTGCTTATGCTTCTCCAAGATCTCTATAAACCAGCAATATGGTCTATGTGGAGTTCTTTGAGGACAACACTCTGTTTCCCTTTTCTGTTCTGGCTCTAACCAGTTTCTGGAATACTTTGCTCTTGTCCCCAATTCTAAGATACTGTGACTTCCTTCAAAAATTACCTGAAATCCCAACTTTTGTTGGAGGCCTTCCTTGGTTCCCCAAAGCCATCCCCATCGTAGCTGCTAATGCCTTACCTTAAATATTAACTTCATATACTCTATATATAATTTTAATGTACCTAGATTTTCTCATATTGTCTTCCCCATTATAATGTATGGTTCATGAGAACAGGGACTATGCTTGAGTTTTTGCTGTTTTTATTTGTTTTATATTTCCAGTACTTAGCACAGTGGCACATAGTAAGTGCTTAATAAATGCTTGTTGACTGTTATCTATTATTAACTTACCTAGGAAGTAACTAGAAAAGTAAAGTGAAATAATGGCCAGTGACCCATTTCATTAACCAGATGCTTCATTAATCAAAAATGAACCAGCTAGAAAGTTAAATAGAAAAAAATTGTCCAATCACTAGAAAAAGAACAGGAACATAGGGAAAGGCTGCCATTGGGATGGAAGAAGCTCCTGAAATACCTTTACTGGAGGGAGAAACAATTTATCAGAACATAAAACAAATGAAACTAGAAGCACCATGAGCAGAGGGATACAAAATTGCTCAAAATGGTCAGTTGTCCTTGAGAGAATGGAAATGTTTGTGTTATAGTGTTACTAGGAAGTTTCATAAGATTTAAAGAAGCAAATACTAAGTGGAATTGATATTTGTGCACCCTGGGTAACATTTTAAAATAGTTTCTATGTATTTATAGACAATATGTGTGTATATGTTTACTTATGCAAACAAATATGTATATATTTACATATATACATGCATCCTGTATGTCCCCTTTCCATCCTTGTCTCAAGCTAGCCAGCTAGCTCACATTTGTCTCCAAAGAGATTTTCTTTTACTAATCTAGAAAAAAAATTGCTCATATCAGGTTATTAGTCTCTCAGTGTTGATTATCATATTATTAACAACTTCAAATGAGTTAAGGAATGACTGAAATTATACCAAACATTTGTGATTGGGGTGGGGTGAGATTGAAGTTGGGAAAGACCAAGAAGCCATTATTTTCCCATTTTTTCCCATGCTTCATGACTTCATGATAAACATTGCATATTTCTACTGTTTTCCCTCATACAACCCCTTACTCCCAATAACCAG
Organism: Sminthopsis crassicaudata; assembly: GCF_048593235.1. NCBI lineage: Eukaryota > Metazoa > Chordata > Mammalia > Dasyuromorphia > Dasyuridae > Sminthopsis > Sminthopsis crassicaudata. The sequence goes on along the minus strand of NC_133617.1, from coordinate 132,219,725 downwards.
GGACATCAAGGGGTAATTTAGAGACTTAGAGGGAAGTTTTATAAGGTATTGTCTGTTGCAGAATAGAACTGTATTCTCTAAACCTATTTCATGAAAAAAAAAAAAAAAACAAAACAAAACAAAAAAAAAAAAACAAGGCAGGGCAACTGCTTTGTTTTCCAAAATAATCAAAGGGAAGAATACTCTAAGAGATGGTCCAGAAACTTTCTAATCAGCTCTACCTTGACTAATCCCAGTCTCTCTGAAAGTAAGGCAGGTGATCTTGTATAGTCCTTCTTCACAAATCCAATTATGTCATGGCATCACTACTTTGATGTGAAGGCCTCCTCCAGAATGACAAACAACAACAATCTGGCTTCATTGTTTACTGTAGACCCCATATCACTTCAGCAGTAGCTGATGTATCACCTTTGGAGTATTTATTGGGGAGGGTAGAGGAGCACAATTCAAAGACCAGCTAAGTGCTCAACTCTGAAAAAATCTTGTTACCAGAGATGGAAGACAAACTCCATTCTCCCTTTGATCTAGCTTGTTTCTTTTCTGGTGTCTTTCTCCCAGAAGTTTTCATAGAGACAATCTCAGAAACTCTTATGAATGTTGGTGGATTCAATATCTTTCATCTTCATGTTGATACTGCTAAAAAATTATATATTCAAAGTAATTTAAAAGGGACTTTTTTTCAGAAGTGGAAGGACTTTGTTTAGCAAGCTAGTGCCACAGATATACTAAGGGTTTACAAGAGGCAGAAGTGAAAAGTGAGATCTTGCATAATAACATAGGAATGGTTGATGAAAGTCATAGCTTAATGAATTTGAATGATTAAGTCTCACCATTGAAGATCGATTGATTGACCTATTCCAGTGTGGGTTTGAGACAACCTTTGTACTGGCCTGTTCAGAACTCATGGGGGCCAATTACAAATTGGTGAACAAATATCTAGATCTAGATTATTACCCAAATCATTTAAAGGAGATATTTTCAATCATTTCATTGAAGTTTTGGTGATGATACCCATACCTCGCAAAGATATATGCAATAAAAAGAGTAAAATAAAGCTTCAGTTATTAGTCATCCCCTTAAAATAGAAATAGCTAAAGGATCTGGGGATATTAATCCTGGAAAAAAAGAGGTTTTAGGGCTATATAAACATAAAAATCTTACATTTAGAAGGGATCTAAGAAATTACTTAGTTGTTATGAACTTACAGGATCTTAATCTAGGGTCTATAAACTTAAATATCAACAACTGTAAAGATTTTATTGTTTGGTCATTCAGTCATATCCAATTCTTCATGACTCCATGGATATGCCATACCAATATTATCCATGGGGTTTTCTTGGCAAAAATTTTGGAGTGACTTGCCATTTCCTTCTCCAATTTTCATAGATAGATTTATATAGGGATAGATAGATAGGTAGGTAGCTTTTAAACATAATTGCTTTCCTTTTCCTTATTTTTCACTAAAACATTATTTTGAGAAGTGGTCTATAGGTTTCCCATGGCTAACACAAGGGTCTGAGACACATGTAAAGATTAAGAAACCTTAGAATTCAAATCACACCTAAAAGAAAATCCCTTCTTCGTCATATTTAACAACTAGTCACATAGCCATTGATTAAAGACATCAAGAAAGGAAGAACCCACTCTGTTGACTTTTTTAATATGTCAAGTCTAATTTTGCCTCTTTGCAACTTCTATTAAATGTCTATATCTAAGCATCCTTGTCTTATAATAAGAACAATTATAAATGTGAAGTTATATTCCTTGCATACTTAGTTTGTGTGAGGTGAAAGATTTCAAGGCATTGTGGTTTCTAATTTTATTTGCATGTGGCTCCTTTTTATATTATTTCACCATCAGAACTGGCAAATCAGAAAACTATTTTACTGAATGATCTTAACCACAAGTAAACAAAACAGTATTCTTTCACTATGGTCATTTCTTCTTTAAGTGAAATTCTATGAAGATAATTGGTATCAATGCTAGTCCCATGGATTTGGAAAGATGGTGAATGTGTTCTGTTTATATTTATTGTTGCTTAAGAATATTTACTGATTGTATTTTGGAATCCAGGAAACTGTTCCTCTGTAACAAAAACAAGAACATGAACCAATTCAGCATTGTAAAAGCAACATTGTTGAAGGCAGAAGTCTAAAAAGAAGGGCAGTCACTCCAATATCCATTTCCTCAAGAGATAGGTTGTCCTCTCAACTTAATGATTAATGAGGCTGGGATAGGTCACCAGGGAGTACAAGGTGAAAATCAGAGTTGTGCAGTGTTGGAGAATCTTATTCTGAGAACAGTGTAGGGAAAGTTGCTGAAAATTGGCCTTGACATGTGATCCCATTACTACAGCATTAGATGTCAATCAGGGAAATTCAAAAAAGAAGGCAATGTAACTATTTAGCATGAAATGGCCTTTAGGTTGAGTAATCAGAGAGGACAGGATGAAGGATAGAAAATGAAGGACAAGAAGATGTAGAATGAAGGCAAAAGACCTATCAAAGCAAGTGATACCAGAGTATGAAGAATTAAAGAAGGTAGTTAAATAAAGCAGAAATCTGAAGCCATTAAATATCTTAGAATTAGTTAATAGTGAAGAAAGAATCTTTCTTTTCTTTTAATTTTAAAATATTAGCTTTTAAAGAATCTTTTCTAGAAGCCAAGAATTAAGAGGAATGAATTTATTTGGAATTTACTATAGTTAATGAGTCTAAATTGATGCAACATAAGAATAGGAACTGAATGTATGGTTTCATTGTTATAGGGGTCTTTCAAATGAATAAACTCCATCTACTGAGGCATGACAGCACTTTCTCTTTCATATAAAGATTTAGAGTTGCCTAAAATACAGAGAAGTTTAACTGATGTGCCCAGGGCTCTGCATCCAAAATCAATTATAGATGGGACTTGAATATGTCTCCATAGCAAGAAGCCAGCTCTCTTATCTGTTGTGCAATACTGTTTTCAATATGAATCCTATTGAAAGTAAACATGAAAAACTTTCAAATAAGAACAAGATTCAGAGTATCCAATATGCTCAAAGGTAGGAACTATGCTTCTCAAAAGCTCCATACTCTCTCCAGCACTTTAGAGACATTAAATATTCAATAATAATTGCAAGCATATCTATTTTCTTATGGAAATCACCACTAGCAGACTTTGCCAGGTTACATGTTCACTTTAAAAAAAGTTTTTAGAGAAAGGATTCAGAAACACAAATAAACAACCCTATCTACTTTCTGCCTAGGCAGTAACCTAAGCACAGAGAACAAAATGAATTGGGAAGTTAGGATATGATTCTTGGAGTTGTTTATGTCACTAACTAATCTAGTGATGAACCACTTATTTTCTCTGGGCCTAAATTTATTTTTGAAAAATAAGATTAATTATATGATCTCTAAGGTATTTTCCTGCTCTGATATTCAATTCCATTTAATTTATTGTATTTGGTTTGGTTCTGTTAGATGCAATTCCAAGTGATTCCATCAATAATAGATTTAATTTATCGTAATCTTGAAGCATTTTTAAATAAAACCTGTGCCTATTGGTGATACACATGTTAAGCACAGCTAATACTTCACAAAAGGTTGAAATGTATTTACCTTTTGATCAAGACAGTGCCTCTTTGAAGTTGATTTATCTCTTCCTCTTGGGTATTTATTCATGTTTTTAAACAACATAAAGGAGGTGTCTGAAGGGCATTCTTTTCCACAATGGTGATTGCCCAGATTTGCTCCCCTCGATATATATGGTTCCCAATAGACTGATTTCATGTAAATGAACGGTCCTTTCTCCATCTTGTTCATGGCATAAAAATGTTAAAGTTCACTGATAGTATAGATAGATCAAACAGAACTCTAGAGATCATATTTTCATACACAGCAGGCTATGCTTTTTTAAGTGGCTATCCCAAATAGCCAAGTGCATGATCAAAAAAATCCTCATACTTAGAGGAGTATGTAAACACCCAAGATTGATGAAGTGCTTTTGTGATTCCACTCATTGGTCGATTACTTTTATTTGTGTTCCTAATTGACAAGGTTTCATGCACGATTTAAATGCTTGTTTTCAGAAGAAAGAGCATGGAAATACTGTGACTGAAAGTCATGAGAATTTGGCTGCATAACTGGATCTCATTCAAGTGCTGTATGTCCTAAGCCCAACTGTGTTCACAAACCTCATATACACACATAAAAAGAGGTTGGTTTGTCATAGTGAGGGAAGGAAACCCAACATGAAGGACCATTCTAAATGCATTTGATAAAGCTCAGCTGGCCAGAATAATAGAAAACAGCCAACACTCCATTGCTCAGGGTTGATTATCCTGTTTATTTTTCTTTTTTTTTTTTTTTTTCTTCCCTCCTGCTGTCTGCCTTTGGGACATTTCACTGTTCTTGGTGCCTCTGACCGAGGTTGTGCATAGGCAGCAGGAAGGAGAAGGAAGAAAAAAAACAATCAGTCAATTTTGCTACTTGTGAGTCATTTTAGTCAAAAGGCTTTGTAGAAATTGATGAACTCAAGACTGGCTTGGAGGATTATCTGTGGCTTCCAGTGATCATTGTTGCTCTGTTAACCATGGAAGAGATAGAATTGCTTGTGAAATCCTTCCCTTTTATTTATGCAATTGAAATTGGGTGAAAGCAGGTTAAAGTTCTTTAGTCAGCAGCTGCTTTAAAGTAAAATCAGGCTTCAGTAAAACTACCCAAATTGCATCCTCCAGAAACACAGTCAGCAGTTAATAAATGCTTTATCTCTCTAGTTATCAAAAGAGAAATTAAAGGGAGGGATAATCATTGAATAAGAGTACCCAAAATCTCTGAAGAGACATCTTATTATGGCAGCAAAAAACAAAAACAAAAACAGAAAAAATGTTTTCAGAAGTTTCTTTCACTTAATGCATCAGCTTCCGAAGTTTGATGGAAAACTCTATCCATATGTTTCTGGTTTGTGTACATTGAATATAACAAAATGTCATATTGTGAGAGCTATTTGATGTTTGAGAAGCTGTGTTTTTTCTTCTGTTGTTAGAAACCAGGAGTCATCCTTGGCCAATAAGAAAGGGAAAAATGTACAAGACTAAATGATTGTTCTTAAGGGTTTGCTGTCCCTCATTTCTCTGGAGCCTTTGGAAAATGTCTCCTTTCAGGGCAACCCTAAGAAAGTTTTTATGCGAAGGGAGGGGAGACAGGAGAGGTGGGAGGTGAGAGTAGCTCTGCCTTGATGAAGTGCTACTGTTCAAGATCATCTGAACTAACTTCTTGGAAAGTTGAGTTTGAGTAAGGAAAGATGTTTAAATAGTGATAACTGATTGCAGCTGAGAATAGCTTATCTTTGGAATTTTGAAATGCCCATCAGGCAGACTTGCAAATTTACTTTAAGATGACTTACTTAAAGCATTGAGCTTTAATCTCTTTCATGTTACTCTCTGGTTACAGTATTTCAAGAGGATATGTAGGTGTATGTTTGCACATAGGCACAGAGATTCTTGTTTCCCTGTGATTTGGACTGGATACCTGCCCAGTACTCAGATTTTGTGATGCATCAAATAATTTTCCTTTCCTCAAAATATTGGTGTTTCCAATACATTGGTATTGGGGGAAAGAGGGAGGTTATGTAAATCAGGGTTTAGGAGTGGGGTTAAGGAAAGGACAGGATCTTAACCTTATTTAGCTATTATTCTAACTTCAGAGATTCTATGATAGATGTCATTTGGCAGAGGTCAGATAACTATGATAATATATTATTACTGTGACATATTGATGCATTCATGTCAATCCTCCTTTTAGTAACTCTAAATGTGGGTCATGAGAAAGGCATAAAGATTTTTACAAATTGCCAAAAAAGTGACAACAGAAAGCCAAAGCATATTATGTTTCTGACAGTAACCCTGAGATTCTACCCTCACTGCTTTTAGATGACTTCCAGGTCAGTCATATCATTTTGGGCAAATTACTTAGCTGTTTTCTGGGCCTCAGTTCCCTTTGCTATAAATTAAGGGAGAAATAGGTAATCACTCCCCAAAGCCACTATAATCCTGTGAATTCAACCTGCCTCTGAAAATCCTCATATCCATATATCCAACATAAGTAGATACATTATTTTCTTACAGAATATTGGTCTCTAAGCCTAGTATGGAAGATCACAAAGAAGTTTCCTTTGATTTCCCAGATGGAGAATCAAGATGCAAGTCCAGTCCCCAAAATCATTGTTATGAGACTCTCTATTTAATTACAGGTGGGACAGAGAGCAAGAGCAGGAGAGAAGAACCTCAAGTCTTTTTCAGGTGAATGAGTCTTTTTGAACATTAGCTTTGTACCTAAAACTCTCATCTTTGAGAGAGAAAATGATGCATACTAACTTCAGTTCAAGTTGCTAAAACAAGATACTTTAGGAAAGAAGCTGAGAATTTGGCATATGAAGAGCTAGCAGTCTCCATTATGGCCCCATTCCCACCTTGCTATATTAGATACTTAAGGGACTTCTCTTTGGCTGAGATCTCTGTATATCTCAATATGTCTCTCTCTGTCTCTGTATGTGTCTTTCTCTGTCTCTGTCTCTATATCTGAATCTGTCTCTGTCCCTCAGTCTTCTCTTCTCTCCCTCCCTCCTTTCATCCCTTCTTTCTCTCTCTATCTCTCTGTCTCTGTCTCTCTGTCTCTCTCTTTCTCTCTAGCTGAGTTAACTTGTCCCTAATGGGAGAACCCCTTCACTTTATATTGTCTTATACATATTCTTATATGTATAATTTGATTTCTAATTTTGCTTATGACTTGGTTAAATGGATTTCTTGGATAATTCCTGCCAATATGTTCCTTGTAGAACTAAAATTTGGTAAAGGTGTCAAGCCTTGGATATAAAGCTTGGAATCTGGTTTCAACCCAATAATGATATAACAATCAAAACTTAGATTGAAACTGAAGATCACATTCCCTAGACTAATAGTAATTAATAGAGTAGATAGGTATAATTCTAGACTTTTCCCTTCTGTCTGAAGAGAGCAAAGTGGCCAAGTTTCTCTATAAGCCCTCCTACTTCTATATCTATATTTACTTTTCTATAATCTATTTTTCCTTGTGGTAGGAATTATAGTTTCTCTCCAGGAAGGAATCTAAAAATATTGATTCTGCCTCCTTTCCATCCACATATTGATAATTTCATGCTACATTTGGGGGTATAACCTTACTACAAAGGTATATGTGCATGAGCAAACAATGGGCAGAAATAATTAAATAGCTAGTTCTTTCCACACCAAAACAATAACTTCCAAGAAGGTTGGCTTAGTCAATTCAGGTGTCTTCTCATATGCACTTTTTAGGTCCAAAGAATCACAGTTAGAAAGAATATTAGAAGATCACCTAGTCCATCTAAATTTTTTTATACATCTACTAAGATCCAGAAAGAATGAGTGACTTGTACCCAAAGTAGGACTAGTACTTGAAACCTGGGCCTTCTGAGTGTAATGCCAGCTTTCATTCCATTGCAAAAAGCTTGTTCTGCTTCTTTCTTCCCAATGTAATTCTTTCTTCACAATGGTTGCTTCCATCATGTCAAATTTTATTTCCCTTCCTTCTGTCCAGTTCCTTCAGTGTCCTGTTTTCTGCAATAACAGTACACTAATTCAATAAACTAATATAGATTAATGTGTCAATAACTGTTAATGGTCCAATGGATAGCTTTTCTTTTTCTTTTAAAACTAAGACACTTTAATTTAGGGCTAACATAGACCTTCTGAAGATAAAACACATAATCCTGATCATTCCATAGTGCTACAATTATTAAAGTAGCCTCATGAAAAAGGTCATTTGGGGCAGGTGGGACTATTGGTGGCCCTCAAAACATATGATGTAGTATTTAGCCTATGCGAATTAAGCAAAGCAAAGAATGGCCAAAGGTTGAAGCATGACAGAGGACAGAGCTCACAAATCACTGGCCCCTGACACTCTAGTAACTTGGAAACCATTTAAAACTTTTACCCTCTTCATCAAGTTTCTGAAATTCACCCTTCTGGGAAGCCTTTTGACACTTTAACCCTCCCACTTCCTCCCTTTCACTGGCGCCCAGTCATTCCTATTTGAGGATTAATCTAGAAATTGGAGAGAACATTCTCAAGTCAGGTCTCCTCCCAAGACTGTAGAATTCCCTCTCCATCAAGTCTGCTATGTTCCAAGGAGGGGAACATTCCAAACCAGAAACTTCCTTTCCAGCAAATCTGCCAATGACATATGAAGGCCAGGGTCGTGATCGTTTCTTGAAACTCTTCTTTTCCCATTCCACCTCATAAAGCACAATTTGTTTTTATGTACTTGATCAATAGAACAAAGTAAAAAATAATAATAATAATTGTTCAGAACAAGTCTAAAACTTCCTTATCAATGAAAACCCTAACTCTTTAAATGTAGCAGTTGCATTAGCTTTTTAGAGTGCTTTATCATATTATTGGTTTATACTAACTTGTGATCTGCTAAAATCCCCAGATCTTATTCAGTTAAACTGCTACCTAGTCATATTGAGTCAAAATGAGTTTTCATTTATAAAGTTATTTCTTTGTAACTCAAAAATAAGACCACATTTTAAACTCTGAATTTTTACCCCATCTTATTCAACTCAACTTTGTAATCAGTCAAAATCTTTTTTGGATCCTGATTCTATCCTTTTGATATTTTAACTATCCTTCCCAGCTTTGCACCATGTGAAAATTTGGTAAATATATCATTTTTACTATTATCTAAGTAATTGATAAAAATGTTAAACAATACAGAACCAGGCACAAATTCCTGGGGCACACTTCTAGAGACTTCCTTACATGTTGATATTAAAACATTAAAAGTTACTATTTAGGCCAGCCCTTCAACCAGCTCAAGATCTACTTAACCTATATCTCTCCAATTTTTCCATAACAATAGCATAAGAAGCTATGAAAATATTTGCTAAAATCTGGACAAAAGATGCATAGAATTTAGGATAAACTACAATTACTTATAATTCATTCTTTAATCTGCCATTTGATTTGTTCCCATATTTAATTATCATCCTATATTTTAGAGTAACCTAAGGTATATTTGTCGATTTTCTTGTTAATTAATCAAAATTATAACATCTTTCTTATTAATAAATAAGTTGATTCAAAACCCAACTGAGTTCATGAAATATTATTACTGAAAAAAATGGAGATAATTCATTTCTAAAAATAAAGTTACTCATATATTTGTTTATATTAGAGATGAAAATATAGTAAGGCTAATAAACACTTTTTAAACATCTACATAAGAAAGACAAAGATATAGATAATTAGTTATAATACTTGACTATCTTGAAAAGATCATGAACAGTCACCTCAAATTCATACTTTAACAGCAAATGACAACTTCATATTTGGAAATACAATTGTACCACTCAGTTCAGTCAAGATATTGATTAAAATTTCTCAAGAATTTTCTTCATATTTATAAAGATAAGAATTAAATAGGAATGCTTTTTCTTATTTTCCTCTACAGGAATCATGGGTAAGTTTCCAGAACTGCACCATAATCTATCAGGTAGGTCCTCATAGAGTCTTAATATCATTCACTTTTAAAATGTTTCTTCCTTAAATACGAATGAAAATAATTTTAACAAAGATGTTCATACCCACCTTCTTCCTCTCTGCTTTGCCAGATTCTTCATAAATCAAAATTAAACTTATACTCTTCTTGAGCCCACAGAGAAAAGTATCTCAGAGAAAGGCAATTACAAATCTCCTTCCAAACTTCCTCTGAAAACTCTTTTCTGAGATTTTGCATTTGGCTCTTAAAGATACAAAGACCTTTGTAACATTCTGTAGGAAAGGATAGCTAAAAATCCAGGCAAATTATATTTATAGTATTTTTGTTATTTAACTACCTTATTGCTCCTGATGGAGAATATAAAGTTATTTTGAAACAATCTATTCTTAATAAAGCAATTATCATTCTTTGTGATCATTGGCTGACTTTCTAGATATTTTCTAACCATTCCTTTAACAATATATTCTAGAACATTGCCAGAAATTAAAATCAAGTTCACTGACCTAACTATACCTTGTTCTTTCCTTTTTGTTTTCCTTTTTATGGAAATCAGGACAACTATATCAGAAAATTCCATCTATTAGATATGGTTCTCTTCAGTGATGTGATGATTCAGACCAGTTCCAATGATCTTGTGATGTAGAGAGCCATCTATACCCAGAGAGAGACTGTGGAACTGAGTGTGGTTCACAACATAGCATTTTCACTTTTTTTGTTCTTATTTGCTTGCATTTTATTTTCCTTCTCATTTTTTTCTCCAGTTTGATTTGATTTCTCTTGAGCAACAATATAGGGTATAAATATATGCATATATTGGATTTAACATATATTTCTATCATGTTTAACATATATTGGACTACTTACCATCTAGGGGAGAGGGTAGGGAAAGTGGGGGAATTGGAACACAAAGTTTTGTAAGGGTTAATGTTGAAGAATTATCCATGCCTATCTTTTGAAAATAAAAAAGCTTTAATAAAAAATTCCCTCTATATATTACCAAGAATATATTATTTCTACTTAAAAGTAATAAAGAATATCACTAGATTTGAACCCAACACTAATTCCAGACAACTCTTTCCATTGTTCCACTTTGCCTTCTTTGATGATGATAATGACAATAATGACACATTACAGCTTCAGAATGAGAAAATTGAAATTAGTGGAAATTCCTCATTTTAAGCCCTCTGTCTTGTATTTTATTTTGGCATGGCTTTTTTTTTTTCAATAAGGATTAAACCATAATACAATCAAGTGGAACTGGGTAGGGGGTCAGTCACAAAGAGTAGTTGTCAGTGTTTCAATGTCAGTATGACAGAAGGTCTCCAGTAGAGAACCAGGGATATGACCTTTGCTCTGTGCTGTCTAATGTTTTATCAATGACTTGGACAAGGAAATAGATAGTATGTTCATCAAATCTGCAACTAGAACAAACCCAGAAGGATAACAAACACAGTGAGGGACAGAGTAAAATAAATGAAAGGAAAAAGAACCCTAAAATATTTTATTTGTTCTTCTTAATATATTGTTTCACCCATATTAATTAACAGAAGGGTTCCCTTCCTGTCCTGAGATTTCCTTATGCTGAAGGGCAAAATTAATTTTGACTTCTTAGAGTTGACCTAAACACTTTAATATTTTCCCAGGAGAAAACAATAACTACTTTTACAGTTTCCTGCTCTGTTCTCTGCATAAAGATGTTGACTAAGTTGCCTTTTTTACTTGGATTGATCCTATATGTGAACCACAAAGATTATTTTAGTGGATGGGAACTGATAATGGTTAATTTTCTATAATAAACTAATTTTAAAATGTTTTGCATCTAGTATTGACAGTTTGTCATTCATTTGGGATCATGCGTGGTGGAGTTAGGATTCAGAACATTATGCAAAAAAATAAAAAATATAGGAAATAAGAAGGTGTATTTAGATGGTACCATAGGCACTTTTGTTTTCCCACAAAATGGGGGTATTAGGCTATCTAAATTGTAGCATCTGATATATTCCATAGTTATCAGTCTGTTAAAGATTTGATAATTTAGACGCCCATCAGGTGACTGGTTCTTGAAATTCACCTAAGAGATGACTATTTCTCTTAATCTTATGTTGTTGCATATAAAGTAGAATTTGACTAATTATATAGAAACGATTATGTCAAGTACTGAAATTCCCTTACTTCACTTTGTCCTAGATTGTTTTTCAGATTGCCATAGAAAATTAAGTGTACCCATCATCCTCTTTTAATTCATTGTCCATTTGAGTTTAATAATACAAAAAAAAAAAAAAAAAAAAAAAAACATGCTCTTGAAACAACTCATGAACTTATTTTTTCAAGGGATAGAACTAAGATGGCACAGCAGAGGTAGATCTGAACTCTGAAATTTTCCTCAAAAAATTTTAAAATATCACCTCAAATCAAATTCTGGAGCAGCAGAACCATCCAAAAAAAGCTCAGGATATTAGGAAGAAACATCAGGCCAGGAGTACAGTGCAGGCCAAAGGGATGCAATGGCAGCCAATGTTAAATATGCTCCTCAAAATATAAGAGATGGACTACACAATCTTCAATATACTAAATGAGTAATACTATTAATTAAATGATACCAATCCAGAAATTAAAAGGGAAAAAAAAACTTGCAATGAAATTTACATATTTTGAAAAATTTTAAATTATACTATATGAATGTAATGTAATTTCTACTTGGAGAATGATGTATGTAATTAATTAAAAATAATATGAGGGGTATGCAGAATAAAAAGAACAGAACCAGGAGATCAACATGTGAAATGACTACACTAATATTAAATGAGGACAACTCAGAGGATGACAGAACTCAAATCAAATCTCAATTTTCTGTAGAAGATGAAGAGGATTAAAACATGATACAATCTTATGGATTCAGGACTAAGTACTTGGTCAGACTCAAAGAGCAGCTGTCAATGTTGTTATCAAAGGAAGTGGAGGACTCCAGATATCTACCCTGCCCTCTGCATTATCTAAAATTTTATTAATGACTTAGATGAGTAACATGAAATGAAATAAAACCAGAAGGGATAACTGATACAGACAATGACAGAGGATCCAAAAGGATCATGTAAAGCTATTTATATGAAGTTTTGCACTTGCCTACCAAAAACAAACAAAAAAACCCTTACAAGTATAAGATGGGTTAAGCAAAGATGGTAGCAATTGTTCTGAAAAAAAAATTAGGGTTTTCAGTGGATCATAAATTCAATGTCAGTCAGCAGTATGATGTAACAACCAAAAAAAAAAAACAACAACAACAAAAAAAACCTAATGCAATTTGGCTTTGTTAAGAGGACACTATCTTCAAGAATTATAATTTGATAGTCTAACTGTGTTCTGCTAGCATCAGATTTCATTGAGAGCTTTATGTTAACTTCTTGGCAATATTGTTAAAGAACAACATAATTTGGAAAGTGTCCAGAAGAACATAATCAGGATGTTAAAAGGGATTGAGTGAGATGACAGATAAAAGTTTGGTTCAAAGAACTGGCCATATTTAGCCTGGAGAAAAGAGGAGTGATTTATAGGGGACAGGATAGCTATCATCAAGTATTTGAAGAGCTTTCATGTGGAGGAGAGATCAGATTTTTTTTTTTTTTTCTGTTTAGCCCTAGACAATTACACTGAGAGCAGTAGAGGGAAATTACAAAGAGGCAAAAGTTAGACTCAATGGCAGGAAAAAACATCCTAACAATTAGAGCTTCATAAGAGAGGGATGGGTTCCCCTTGAGAGCTGGTAGGTTCCTCATTCTTGGATGTCATCAAATAGAAACTGGACAGCAATTGTGTTGAGTTATCATAGTAGGGTTAGACTAAGTGGGTGGGATCCCTTCCAATTGTATGATTCTCTGATCAACAATCAATCACAGTTCCAGGTGACTGATGTTGAAACACTTATTTTTTCAGTGAGATAGAATGAGATATGTGTGAATACACACACACATGCATATATATATATACACATATGTCCATATTTATATGTGTGTATGTATGTACATATACATATATTGTTAATGACATTTTTTATATCTGAGTGTTCTGTTTAAAACTTAAATTTTATTGTAGGGAAGGGTATGAAATATGTGTTGGGGTCATTATTAAAAAGTATTTTCACTGTAAGCAATAAAATATAATAATAAATCATTTTTTGAAATTTTATAAAGGAATGTTTAATAATACTGATGATTAAAGTTATTTAATAATAAATGCATTTAAAAGTTGCTTCATGATTATATCTGAGTGGATATATCAAGCCTTTATTGCCATTAAGGGAATACAAAGGCAATAAAAATGATCATATGGGCTTGTACTTCAAATACACTAAGGTTTCATTAATGGCATTTTATCCTAGCTGAATATCAATGATAATTTCAGAAAATGACCTTTAAGCTTCTCAATGACCATGATCAGGTTTCTCATAATAAAGATTTTCACACTCTGTCCCGTATGTAGATTCATTAATTTTTTACATGGTGCCAAAATGTTCATTTTACCCATGAATACCCCACTTGTGTATATCAAATAACCTTATGTGTCTTATTACATCACGTAATTCAACTCTAAGTGTCTATGTTTTGCTGGAACTTTGGGAAATTTAAGATCTTTGCTCAATGGAAATATAGCAAATGATACTGCAATACTGAGCTTTGTTCACATACGGATGTGATATAGTTGAGGAAAGCTGGGTATAGGTGAGTTTTGGATGGTTTGGGGTCAAACACATTATCCTTTCAAACGCAAACTCCCAGATACTAGCTCTTCCATTTTTCATTCAAAAATTCAATATTTATACTCAAAGAGTTACTTGTCCATTCTATAGTGCTGTTTATCATTTGTTCTCAAAGAGGATCTTAACATCAGGGAGATAATGCCATGATATATAAGTTATTGGATTTAAGTGAGGATGGGCTATGGAGTTGCAATAAGTAAATGAACGTATTTAAGAAGGACATATTAGTGAAAGACTGAATTGAAAGGTATTTATGTATTTATATGCAAAGTACAATATTAAATACTGGAAATGTAAGTGCAAAAGCAAAAACAGTCCTTGTCCAAGGGTGGGTGACCAGAGAATCATTAGTTTCCCCATTTATAAAATAAGAATATTTAGTCACTAATCTATGCTCATATATAGAAAAAATCAGGGACATGATTTATCCTAAATTTCCTTACTATTTAATTTTTCTCAATTAAAAAGTATATATATATATATATATATATATATATGTATATATATATATATATATATATATATATATACATATATATATATATATATATATATACTGCAGCAAATAGAGTATTAGACCTGGAGTTAGGAAGACCTGACTTAAAATCCAATATTAGACATGTACTAGTTTTGTGACCCCACTTGGGCAAGTCACTTAAACTCTCTCAGGTTGTGAAGATCTGTAAAGTCTTTAGCACAGTACCTGGCACATAATATAGTATATGCTTGATAAATGTTTGTTTCCTTCTTTTCCTTCTTATCAGCTCCCAGAATAGCAGGAATGACAAGGGATACAAGCATCAGACCTCTCACCTTGTTCTCTTTAAAGACAGGAAACATATAACATTTTGAAGCCAACAGCTAAATTGTTTGATATCCCTGGGAATTTTGGCCATACTTTCCTCATACTACTACAAAGGTACAAAGTTATAATAAAACACAGGCCCTGTCTTTATGAAGGAGACAGATCAGTAGGGGTGCCACACATACTAAAGAATAATATTCTATTAATTCTCCTTAAGTCAAAAATAAATCAAGGGTCAGAAGAAATTTGCATGCAATTCTAAATTTGAAGACTCCCTATTATTTCGACTTTAGACCTCAATAAACAAATGAGCCTTGAGTCAGCATTTCTCAAATTAGAAATTCTGCAGTGAAAGATAAATAGGTTTAAGAGACAAGTTTTCTTTATAGTCTTTAGGAAATGATAAATATAATATACATAGAGCAAAGAAAATAGACTTGTTTTGACTTTTCCAACGTGACATTTAGACATTTATCTCCTAATAACATGTTGCAACCACAGTTGTTCACTAAATGTCACCATGACTGCTATCTCTACAAGGGAGGTTGTGCTCTTTGGGACTCTGATTTGGGACTCAGTTCCATGAGTAATTGTATTCCACAGTTCCCTCTGTTATATGATGTCCAAATCTCTGGCAGGTATTTGTTCTTTGTAAATATAAAAGATACTTTAAAACAGAGTTGTTTTTCACCAAACCCAGAACAAAACATAAAATACAACCAAGACCAATGAAGCCATTTTTGATGCAAATTAATGATTCATTCTATTTTTCCAAAATCTGTATTTATATTTTTCCAGTTTCCATAACTAGATCACTTTTCCTGACAGTTGCACTTAGCTGAGTATAATATGAGCTTTTAAAGCCAAAAGCATTACAACTGTTTTGCCTGAGAAAACTAGCAACATAATTTGAAGCAAGTATTTGGGAATAAAAGGAGATTATGCTGTATGTATTCTTTTGTTTGCTGTGATAACCAAGTTACTTAGTAATTACATGACATTCAGCTGAAAATGATGTTGGTCTTAAATAAACCAACAGAGTACATAAGACAATAGATTCATCTGAGTGCCAGTTTCCACGATTCTATATCCAATTGCATTTTTTTTTTTCCAAAATCACAGTTTGATACATTTCAATCAATTCTATGCTGAGCACATTTTAAAAAGCTAAGAGGACCCCCATAAGAGAGAAAGTAAATTGAATACATATTAAAGTGTAAAGTCTAAAGTGTAAAAGTATAAAGTCATGTGGCACTTCTTATTAAATGACAAGAGGAAGGATACTATATAAGTGAAACAACATCTGGTTTAAACAAAATGGAAGGTATTTTGAATCCAAAACATAGACTTGCCTGTTTTCATACATAATGAGAGTAATCAAGGAAAGGGACCAAGTATATTGAACTTCTATCATCAGCTATACAAAATTTGAGTACTCCAATATCAAGAGAATAATTCCTAGTGCCGATACAGGCAAAACTCTTAAAGTATCCATGTTAATTACTTGAATGTGAAAGAGTAGAGAGCTCCTTAGGCAAGATAACAAAAAAATAGTTATAGAAACATTAGATTATTTGGGTAATAGATTAAATACATGAAACAGCTTCCCTTTTCCCCCTTATACCAAATTTCTGTAGAGAAGGAAGTAACATATATATTCTTTAATAAAGTTTATTCTTGATATATTTTTAAAATTTCATACATATAATTGTATGTTTATACAGTACATATATAAATAGAACTCTTGTGCATTGTGTATACATAGACATACATGTATATACATATAACTATATATGTATATTTATATATGTATCTATAGTTAAAGTTATATAACATACTATCTATATATCATCCATGTCATCTCAATAATTTCTATCTTAATCTTTATACACACATTCCTAATCAATGGGATCACATCTATTTTAGTATTTTATGTATACACACATATTTACATGTTTGTATAGAATAATAGGTACATAGGTATAGGAACATATATAATGTACATGTGTGTGTAAATGTCAATTATCTCTGCTCTTATTGATATACTAAGAAGCAGTATGGTATGATGGTTCAAGCATTAAACTTGTAATCATCAAGACCTACAGTAGAATTCTAAGGCAGTTACTAGCTATGACTACTCTAAGTAAGTTTTATATAACTTTATTGAAATTCAGTTTCTTCATCTGAAAAATAAAGTAGTTACATTTAATCTCTAAAGTCTCTTCCCATTTTATCTCTATGGTACTATGATAAGTCTATATAAGTATATATCATCACATCATACATTGGACCCAAGACAATAATCTGTGATCTAAATTCTTTTGAAGCATATATAAATACATGTGTATGTACAGTGTATTTTGTGTTCATTTATATATACAAATATATATATATATATATATATATGTGTGTGTGTGTGTGTGTGTGTGTGTGTGTGTGTATCTTTGTGAAAGTATATACATGTACACATTTTCAAATATCCAAACATATCTATGGTGTCATCAATTTAGAAATTCCCTCTAATGAGGAAGTTCACAATTCTTCTATCCCTGACTTTACTATGAAACTTTTTGAGTCCATTCAACATTCTAGAGACTCTCAATTTCTACAAACATCTCAGCAACTGTGTACTACTGTTCACATGCTCCTTCACACCAGGACAACACCTATCAGATCTAAAATCCAGATCTCCTTAGCCAAGTTTTCCATGCCCCAGTACCTGGTGAAATGAGTTCACTTACCTTCAGATCTCATTCTAGGTTCAAAATAACTGATTCGTGACTGCAAACTGGTTCATTACATGTAATGGTTGTACTAGGTACCAGGTCATGTTTTGGCGTCATATCCCATTTAGACACACATGCAGATAGGCCATCTCAACATTTGCTCATTATCTGACATTTGTCCTACATCTCTCAACTTTCTACCTCCCTAAAACACAAATTCCCTCCTTCGTCATTTTTTCCTTTTAATGTATTGTATCTTCCTTTTAGAATATAATTTCCTTTTAAAATTTGTAAGCCCAAAATTTAACACAGGGTCTGGCACATAATAAATACTTAATAAAATTTTTCATTCATTCATTTAATTCATATGTATAAATGTGCATATATTTCTATATATTTATGTAATGTCAGGTAAATCATCTAACTATATTTTGCAATCATTTAAAAATATTATAGGTTTTTGAAAAGTTATGGTTTCTGGGTTAAATTTTCCTATACAGTAGATTCTTTAGTGATACTTTGTATATTACCAATTGTCCTCAGCTTTATTGTGAGGGTATCTGACCAGCACAGGCATAATGATTTCCCTGCTCTTGGGACCTATTACACGCGCATTTTGCTAACTGAAATTAATGATTTGTGTGCCCAATTGCTTGCAGGTGCAAAAAAAAATTAGTTCTGGTAAAGAGATTTTGAACAGTTTGAAAATCTACATGTGATCAGTGGCCAAGAAAAACTATCCATATCCCTGTTCATCCCTACTCCAAATGTAAAATACTTTGAGAAAACTAGCTGAATAATATATGTTTCATGGCATTCATCCACTTTGAGTTCAATTGAAGATCCAACTTTGTTATGTTGGGGAATTAGATGGAGAAAAGGAATGGATTTATGATTTCATTAATATAAGGAAATGCCAGAGGAGTAAACTCCTACACATGCAGGCTGGCAGTAATCATGCAATTTATAGTTTTGGAGAGTTTTATATAATATTGAGAGATTAAACGAATTCCTTACTGTCACACAGCCAGCATCAGAGGAGGAACTAGAACTCAGCTCTTTTACCAAGAGCAGGTCTTGTTTTACTCACAACTCCTTTTTATCTAAGAAATGTTTGCAAGACCCTGGTTCAAATATGAGCTAAGGTGTTTCTGGCAGCATTTATACATGTGCAATGCAAAGTAGAAACATTGTATGCTTAGAACCAAGGCTGCAGTGAAATCATGTAACCTTTGGAACATCTCAAAATTATGGGCCTTTCAAATATGTGGCAGCACAGCAAATAAAACTTGATTTTAAAGCAAGAGGACATGGGCAAATGACTTAAATTCTCTGAACCACAATTTGTTTATCTGTAAAATGGGTGGGAAAAGCAATAGCAACTTTAGGTTGCTAAACAGGTTATGGTGAGAATCTTATTAAATGGTAAATGCAAAGTACCTTATGATACTAAAAAACATATAAATATCAGTTATTGTTATCTACTTAAAGCAACTTTATTGTCAGACTCAACAAAATTTTCATTTCTTCTGTCCTCTTCTTCCCTTTTCCTATTTTGCACTGATAATCTAAAGTGAGTTAAAGATAAAACAGTTTCTGATCAAAAGAAGAAAGAAGATGCCAGAGTTTCCATTTTGTCCTACTTTTAAACTCTGGTCTTTAATGCCCTGGAGGAGCTGGGACCAAATCCAAAAGCTTTGTTTCCAATCTGTCACTTAGGTCATCATTTATAAATGGCCCATTGACAGTTAATCACTAGATATTTTGTCTTTAAATCTTTCTTTACAGAAGAACACACAAGTAGCCTAGTAACTAAAGTAAACATTCCTTACTTTCCTTAAGCTTATATCCTTAAAAATACTTTGTCCATGCAAAAACTATAATAGAATGTGACATTATGTGACATAGCTGTAATTCCCTATACCACTAGTCATCCAAAATTAGTGACTTATTCTGAAAAGCTGTTTATTCATCATTATTTCTTCCAACTTTTAAAAATAGAATGGCAATCAACTTGGATTTGTAAATCAGTAAGGACATATAAGAAAACAAAAACTCATATAATTTTTTTTTTTAACACTTGAAGCAGAAGTTTTTAACTGTGTGTGTGTGTGTATGTGTGTGTGTGTTTGTGTATGTATGCTGTAGACCCTTTGACAGGCATGTATATTCATCTTCCCAGAATAATGATTTTTGAATGAATAAAGTAAAATACAAAGGACTCCAAAGGAAACCAGTTATATTCAAATTGAGCTAACAAAATCAATTTAAAACCAAAACAAACAAAACAGTCTCCTTAAAGCTCTATAAAGTGAAAAGAAAATCATGACTCCTGGGCTCTAGCTCTTTGGTCTGTATCTCACTTACTTTTGAATTAAGGCAATTTCCTGATATAAGCTTAGATTCTGGTGTAAAGAATAATGTCCAGTTACAGACATTGAATTTTATCAGTTTGGTTGTCCACAGTAATTGATGGAAGATGAAGATCAATTGATTGGATAGAATTTAGGGATGGGGGAGAGAAAAGACTAGTCAGAAAATAGGAAATAGCTATTTTGATATTTGATAGAAACCATTAAAAGATCCCTATTGTAAATGAAGTCATTGGACTGCACAAATAGGTAACTCAGACTACCTTTATTTTGCAGGTAGCTAAGAGCTTTTGCCTTAGGGAAGTGAAAAGTTGCCTTTTCTTTTCTTGTTAATGAAAGTGGGAGGGCCTGTATTAGTCACAGTTTGAATAGAAATCTGGCATTAATAGAAATCAAGTGATGCTTCTGTGGAAGCATAATAAAAATGTCCATTGGCCTTTTGTGAAGATATAAAGTATAATCCAATATACCAGCCAGAAAAAAATAAAATCGGGTAAAGGAAAAGGTGAAGACAACATCTCACTCCTCTGTAACATTTTCCAGTCCCCTATTAGGATGTATTAGGATGACAAACCTCATATGGTTGCCAAAAACCTCAAAAGTTTAGAAAAGGAAGAAAAGAATTCGCTTGAGCTTACAAAGGAGAAGTCTTGCTGCTAGGGTTAGCATCCATCAATATGGTGCCTAGCATAAAAGCCAAGCAATCCTTGACATTGTTTGCTTAGTGGAATCTCCTAGTGGCCACAATATGACTGTAGCATGGGATTTCAAAAGCAACTGATTACCTATTATGTGCGATTACAAGAAGGGAATGGGTATTTACACTTCAACAAAATAAATGTAATGTAATGACTGGTAAGTTGGTCATTTTAATATAATTTTCATGGGTGGTTTTTGTGTATGACAATTTATCTAAATTATCTAATTACTGTCTTTCAATAAGATACTTCATACATTTTAATGAAGACATCTGATTTTTCCCTTGAATACTTTTTTATTTGTACTGGCTTCCATTCATTCTTTGGACAACTCCATGTATGACCCATGACAGCAGGATTTTAATGATTTCCATGTTGAAAGGCTTTTAGAAGTCACTTCTCCGGAGGCTTTGTCCTATGGGTCAATTCCTTGCATTAGCCTGATAGAGTTGAAATAATTCTGTATTGACTTGTATTTTCTCATTTATATATACTCTCTCTCCCACCAGGAAATTTAGATTCCTTGAAGTCAGATAATTATTTTTTCTTTTTCTTTGTATCCTCACTAGCCCAGTGCTTTTCACATAGTAAAGACTTAATAAATTTATGTTGATTATTAAATGCTTATTAATTGAGTTTGTTGTTATTCAGTTGTTTTAGTAACCTTTGTGACCTGTTAAGATTTTCCTGGAAAAGATACTGGATTTTTTTGCCATTTCCTTCTTCAGCTCATTTTACAGATGAGGAACCAAGAAAAACAGGGATTAGTGACTTGCTCAGGGTCACACAACTAGTAAATGTTAGAAGAAATATTTGAACTCTGATTTTCCTGATGCCAGGCTCAGTAGTCTATCCTCTGTGCTATTTAGGTCTTTTATGATTCCAAATTTATAATACCTGATGTTATTAATACATACTTTTCAACAACAGTGTCAAGGCAATCATGTTTATCCTCTGTATCCTTAGTTAGAAATTTTGGCTAAAAGAACTTATCCCCTTTTTTATTGGATGAATACACATTTGATGTCTAGCACATAGCATAGCACCTCTAAGACATCAAGCTTTCACTAAATACTTATTGAAAAAGTGAATTTAGTTTCAAAATATTTCATTTTTCAGTAAATCAAAGGAAAATGAGAATAAGCTAAATAATATTTCCCAACAATGGTTGGGGGTATAATCTGTTCAATTATATAAAAAAGTTAGGACTGAACCTTTATGATAGCATTATTTATATTTTAGAATTAATCAAAAATCATCATATACAAAAATGTATAATTTAAAATTATAATTTTTCAACATAAAGACATGTTTTGTATAAAGTAATGGGGGGAGTTGACCAACTTTTCAAACCATACACTATATTAAAGATAAACGGCAGCTGAGTCTTACAGACTGCTATTTAAATGGATTTCTTGGGGGGATTTAGAAATGCAAAAATACTGTTTAGAGTCAATCAAATAGCATAGTTGTTTTTGGCTTACTTAATAGAAATGAATGACTGTATGTATGTATGACTGTGTGTATGGATTTGATTCATTCATATTTAAATATATGTACTTCCCAATTACTGAAAAGACTGATTCTCCAGAATACTTAACTAGAATATTAAAATTCTGCAGATATTGCAATCTTGAGAAAAGTAAACAATAGAGAATCTTATTGGTTATATTTGTTGACAAAAACTTGAATGTTTTGACAAATGAGTATGATTACTAAATTATTCTCATCCTCAAAATTTTGGAGATTATCTCTTAAATAGGTATGAGTTATGAACACTATTTGGCAACAACTCAGATTAATCTAGAAGAATAAATATTGTCCTGGATATATATTCACTCCATGAATATCATGAGATTTCATTTTCAAAATAAAATTCTCAATAATATTTCTTTTGTTCCTTTACAGCACTTTACAATTAAAAAGGCAATAGAAGCACTATATGTAAACATGAAAAATATGCTACAGATATGTAGAAAGAAATCATGCTCTCTATGCACAAGGAATGACATAAGTAAGAATGATTTAAGGAATAGGATAATTTAAATCAACATTCCTTATTAAACACATTATATGTCAGACAAGTAGGTTAGCATATAGTTCTTGCCTTTAAGAGTTTTCATACTTTTGGAACAGTTATATGGGTTCAAGAAGGCCAGTCAGTTAGAGATGGACTTTGTGGAATTCCTCTTTTTTTTTTTTTTTTTTGACAGAAAAATACCCAAGTGTACTGCTCTGTGGCAAGTCAAAATGTGTTAGTATTTTAGAAATAGAAAAGGTTTTAGCAATTATCTTGCCCAACCTCTATTTTATAGATTGCAGAGCGTTGGAACTCTGGAGAAGTATACTTGAAACAAGGATGCTTACAATAAGGTGTTAACTCAGTGGAATTGATGAGATAATAGTTCTCTAGTTTACATATACTCAGTATGCTGTAATGATGTAATTGTAATAGGGTATTTAAGGGCTGAGAGAACTGGGGACACAGTCAGCCAGAGTGAACAGACTGTGAAGGAGACAGTAAAAACTTTAGACTGTATTCCTGACCATCCTTGTGATGACTATCCTGTTGAGACTAAAGCCCATCCAGAGGACCTCCAGAAAGTTAGCCTGAACATTACAATAGATTAGGAAGCTGAATCCCAAAGAAGTGAATTGACTTACTCCTAATCATAAAGCTACTCACTGGAAATGCTAAGATTAGAATTTTGTATTTCTGGAATGGTGAATTCTTTCTATTACCATATATATATATATATATATATATATATAAAGAGAGAGAGAGAGAGAGAGAGAGAGAGAGAGAGAGAGAGAGAGAGAGAGAGAGAGAGAGAGTGCAAAGGTGAGGAAAGACAAGTGAGAAAAAATTTACTCTCTTATAATATATAATCTAGAATACACTTGGTAAAACCTACTTTGGTATCTTCTTTTTTTATTGTTATTCATGAGATGAGCCTTTAAATGAGAAATAACTTTGAAAAACTGCTTTCTAGCTTATGCTACACATACTTCTATTCTACTTCCAGTCTACATATGCTTCCTATTCTTAATATATTATGTATAATATACTATGACCAGGTCCTTGTCCCTAAAATAATTATAATAATAATTAAAGAAATCAGAATAAAAGAAATCAGTGATAAAACAATTTTTTTTCAGCAAAATTCCTAAGAGTGTTATTTAACCAAAATAACTACATGAAATATTTTCAATATGGGAAATATATCCCTAAAAGTTCAAACGATGTGAAAAAAAATAAATCCATACAAAGAGAGAGAGAAACAGAGAGACAGAGAAAAAAAAAAAACAAAAAAAAAAAGCTAACTCATGTCAACACTTCCACAGTTGCAAACATTCTTGAAGGATGTAGTTATCCAATCTAAGCTAAATCTTAGAAGAGAAGGGATTAGGTCTTTTCCCTTCCTCTTCCCCTACCCCCACCTCATGGGTGTGTATCTATTCAGTAAATATATCTAAGTTGTGGTAGACAAAAGCTTAGACCACAATATGATTCTTTATGGCTTAATTCTTTTGAAGTAGGAAGTTTCATGAATCGAGCTAGTCTAATGAGGGAGTAGAAAAGAAATAGGCAAAAATCATTTAGGTAGTACCTATGTGATGTTTTCAACAATGTCAGACAATTTCCATGAGGATGAAAATAATGTCGAGTTTAGCTATCACACTAATAGTAACTTATTTAATTTGAAAGGATTATAAACCAAGACAAGTTCAGGAAGAGTTGGTACATGACTTTTTTGTTCAGAAATGAATGTGTACTTAATCAATGCATAGTCTCTGAGGCTAAGATGCAACAAACTGTGGATCACTTTTCTGCTGCTTGTGCTAATTTTGGCCTAGCAATTAATATCAAGAAAATAGTTCTCTACCAACCAGAATCATTCTGCTCATACATGGAATCACCAGTTACAGCAAATTTAGAAATTGTGCATACTATGGATTTCATTTACTCTGTCAACATGCTTTCCAGGAATATATATATAGATAATAAGGTTGATGCACATATTGACAAAGCAAGCTCATGTTTGGAAGGCTCCAAAGTGTAAGACAGAAGCAGTATTAGGATGTCTATCAAACTTAAGGCCTAAAGAGCTGTTGGGTTGACCTCATTGTTGGATATCTGTTAAACCTGGACAGTCTACCAACACCATAGCAGGAAACCGAATCACTTCCATTTGAATTATCTTGGAAAGATTCAGAAGATGCCCTGGCAAGATAAGGTAACCACATAATAAGGTCCTTTCTCCCAAACATTCAAATTCTATTGCAGAAATCATAACTCCAATGGGCTGGCTATCTTGTTAACATGTCAAATGTATGCTTGTCTAAAAGACTGAGAATTTACAAAAAGTAGGTGCTGACATGGTCAGAATAGGTTATAGAAAGACACTCTCAAAATCTCTCAGAAGAACTTTTGGAATTTATTGTGTGACATGGCATGGTTTGCCCCCATTAAAGAAAGCATTGTGCTCTATGAGGAAAGTAGAATTGTAGTGACTAAAAAAAATGAGATGAACAAATGTAGAGACCTTTCCATATCAAATGGACTGTTTGTGCTTGAACCTGTGATATTGTCTAAGCTTTTTTTGGTATGACAAGCAGCAGACATACTATAGCTTGATCCCAATATATTGATGTCATTTGGCTCCTCTTCAAGAAAAAAGGACTACAACCAACCAAAAATATGCTAAGCATTTTTACAAATATTATCTTATCAACAAAACTGTGGAGTAAGCGTTGTAATAATCCCCATTTTATATCTAAGTTAATAAAACAGATTAAATGACTTGCTCAGGATGACATAGCTAGCAAATATCTCCAGGCTACTTCAAAACTCTGACCGACTCTTTACTAAAGCCAAATATGGGTAAATTTGTGAAGGAGCTAGAGTTTTTTTTTATGTTGTTTTTTTTTTGGGGGGGTACCTTCATTTCCAATTATTAGAGTTTCTCCTCTCTTATTAAAATTCCTTGGATTCAGGGATCACTGTGGTATCCACCTGGGCCTGTTCTTCTGGATAGTGCTCATATTCCAGATATCCTTATTTCCCCAAGATAATAAACTTAACTGCTTAGTGTTTCTTAGATACCTGCAAGATTAATAGATGATAGTTATTGTACAAAAGTCGTGATATTTATAAGGATTGTTTGTTTGATCACATTGGTGATTTCATCAGTGTAAGAAACTCTTAGTGACAAAATCCCCTCCACCAGTGCAAATAGGTACCTGCTTTAAATTTCAGTCTTAATAACTTGTCCAGGCCCACACAGTCAGTATTTTTCAGAGATAACACTTTAATCCAATTCTTTCTGATTCCAAAATCAGCTCACTTTCCATTACCACAAAATGATCTTAGATGCTAATAGCTCATATTAGCTGCATGCTCGCCATGCTATGACAACATTGTTAAGTCTCAGTTGCCCCTTATAGAAAGAAATACCTTATTCTTTTCCTAATAAAGTAAGGCACGATAAATAAGACTTGTGTTTTGAGTGTTTTTCTCTAGAACCATTTAGGTTCTAGTAAATAATATACTGGCCTTGAAGTCTAGATATGATTTCAAATCTGGCTTAGATGATTATCTAAACTGTGTGACCCTAGGCAAATCACCTATTCTCTTTCTTCCTGATTTTGCTCATCTTTAAAACAGGAGTAATAATAGAGCCTATCTGACAGGGTTAGTATAAGAGAAAAATAATATAACATCTGTAAAGTGCCTACAATACCTTGTAGTGTTATGTAATGGGGATATCCTTGAGCACTTTTTTGGCTTCTACTGGTCCTTTTTTCTAAGCAATGGTACACATTTTTGCTCTCATCCTTGAACATAGCAGAGCTACCTGGCACTTCTTAGAACTGAACCTATTATTCTCTTGGTGAAGTTCTATCTAAGAGGAGGAGGAGGAGGAGGAAGAGGAGGAGGAGGAGGAGGCGGCGGCACCTAGACAGGCAGAGAAGGACTTTTCCAACAACACATCATCTATTTAGGAAAGGCAAGCCTTTGTGTCTATAATGTTAATACCATTTACAGATTCATCATTACTTCCAAACTCCAGGATATTCAATTGAAGTTTTAGTATTCATATCCTGTTAGTAATTCTTAGAGATCTGTTAAAAATAACTGGTTATACCTTTATCTCCTTTAGGATAAGAATTAATTATAGGTTAGTTGAGGACAACTGGCTGCTTCTTTGAGTTGAATTGCTCTAATCAACAGGCACTCACATGTTGCAACTTCCAGCTGCAGGATGATACTGTGCATCTGTGGCCAAAAGAGACTGTTGCGTGGGGGGTGAAAGTGGAAGTTGTTTGAAAGACAACAGAGCAGAGCAAGCATTAAAAAACCCAAGACTGGTTGCTATCCAGTAAAGTAAACCCAAGTGTTCCATGGAGGGGACATGTCTAATCAAGCTCTCAGCACTGGACAAAGAAGCTAGTAAAAATGTCATCCTTAATTATTAAGTCCCATCGAGCTTAAGGTTCTTAGGACTATGCCAAAAAGAATGAGTGTCAGTAATCATCAATGACACTAGGGAGAAATACTAATGGAGAGCTGTGTTTTTTAAAAGTGTCAGCCCAGCAGGAATAATCTGCAATGAACTGCTCCTTACTAAATGGATGATTATTTGTTTCCCCCCACCCCAAAAAATAAACCCAATGGAGCTTGAAGAGCATATATGAATGCCTGCCTACTGCTGAATTCTGAAGCAAGGAGGCAAAATCAATTTCATGAGATCCCCAACGAATTCCTCTTGTACTGTCTTTGTCTTGATGAAAGAAAATTTCCTAGTGTTATAGAAGAATGACTACTGTCTTTGTTTTGTTTTGGTTTGATTTTTTTCCATTCCAAAGGCGTGGACAATAGAGCAATGATATTTTTAAAACATAATGTTTCTCAAATGTTCCTTGTTTGGGGGTATTTTGATATAGTATTTTATGACACATAACTAAATGTTTAAGGAAAGAAAGAATGGAGAAAAATTAAAAAAAAAATAGTCAATCATAAGATTGCATTTCCATTTTGGAATATTTAATTCATATGGGAATGTTTGTCATTTAAAGTGATAGACTAAATTATAATAATAACATGGCCCAACTTCTTTTTCATAAATTTTGTCTCTTCTTGCTAAATGCTGAGATAATTCAGTTAACCTGGATCCTTATTCCTGTAATTTAGTGAACTTCAATATGATAAATACTTATTATTATAGAGAACTTTGATTCAAGTGATTTTGAATTATTGGATTAGGAAAATTACAAATTTTTATCATAATTTTTACGTTTTAATTTCTGAAGAAAAAACTTATTGGGAAATACATTTTTTTTTTTTTTTTTTTAGTGTTGTAAGGCAATCTTTTTTTTTTTTTAATTATAGCTTTTTATTGACAAAAGATATGCATAGGTAATTTCTCAACATTGACCCTTGCAAAAACTTCTGTTCCAACTTTTCCTCTTCTTCCCTCCACCTACTTCCCTAGATGGCAGGTAGTCCCATACATGTTAAACATGTTAAAGTATATCTTAAATATAATATATGTATACATATTTATACAGTTGTCTTGCTACACAAAGAAAATCGGATTTAGAAAGAAGGTAAAAATAACTTGGGAAGAAAAACAAAAATGCAAGCAAACAATAACAGAAAGAGTGTAAATGCTATGTTGTGGTCCAAACTCATTTCCCAGTGTTCTTTTGCTGGGTGTAGCTGGTCTGTTCATTACTGATCAATTGGATCTGATTTGGATCCTCTCATTGGTGAAGATGGACACTTCCATCAGAATTGATATTGTTGTTGAAGTGTATAATGATCTCCTGGTTCTGCTCATTTCACTCAGCATCAGTTCATGTAAGTCTCTCCAGGCCTCTCTTTATTCAGCCTGCTGGTCATTTCTTATAGAATAGTAATATTCCATAACATTCATATACCATACTTTATCTAGCCATTTCCAGTTGATGGGTATCCATTCATCCAGTTTATAGCCACAACATAAAGGGCTGCCACAAACATTTTTGCACATACAGGTCCCTTTCCCTTCTTCAGTATTTCTTTGGGATATAAGCCCCGGAAATACCACTGCTGGATCAAAGGGTATGCAGTTTGAGAACTTTTTGAGCATAGTTCCAAATTGCTCTCCAAAATGGATGGATCTGTTCACAACTCCACCAATCTATCAGTTCCCAGTTTCCCCTCATCCCCTCCAACATTCGTCATTATCTTTTCCTGTTATCTTAGCCAATCTGATAGGTGTGTAGTGGTATCTCAGAGTTGTCTTAATTTGCATTTCGCTGATCAATAGTGATTTGGAACATATTATAAATAGTTTCAATTTCATCATCTGAAAATTATCTATTCATATCCTTTGACCATTTATCAATTGGAGTATGACTTGATTTCTTATAGAGTCAATTCTCTATATATTCTGGAAATGAAGCCTTTATCAGAACCTTTAACTATAAAGATGTTTTTCCAAATTTATTGCTTCCCTTCTAATCTTGTCTGCATTAATTTTGTTTGTATAAAAGCTTTTTGACTTAATATAATCAAAATTTTCTATTTTGTGCTCAAAAAATGATGTCTAGTCCTTCTTTAGTTACAAATTTCTCCTCCACAAGTCTGAGAGACAAATGATTCTATGTTGTTCTAATTTATTTATAATTTCATTCTTTATGCTTAGATCATACACCCATTTTGATCTTATCTTGGTGTATAGTGTTAAATGTGGGTCAGTGCCTAATTTCTGCCATACTAATTTTCCCAGCAAATTTTGTCAAATAGTAAATTCTTATCCCCAAAGTTGGGATCTTTGGGTTTGTCAAACACTAGATTGCTATAGTTATTGTCTATTTTGTCTTGTGAACCTAACCTATTCCACTGATCAACTAATCTATTTCTTAGCCAATACCAAGTGATTTTGGTGATTGCTGCTTTATAATATAGTTTTAGATCAGGTACAGCTAGGCTACCTTCATTTGTTGTTGTTGTTGTTGTTGTTGTTAGTGTGTGTGTGTGTGTGTGTGTGTGTGTGTTTTAATTAGTTCCCTTGAAAATCTTGATCTTTTGTTCTACCAGATGAATTTTGTTGTGATTTTTTTTCTAGGTCATTAAATTAGTTTCTTGGGAATCTTATTGGTATAGCACTAAATAAGTTGATTAGTTTAGAGAGTATTGTCATCTTTATTATATTCACTTGACCTATCCAAGAACACTTAATATTTTTCCAATTGTTTAGATCTGACTTTATTTGTGTGGAAAGTGTTTTGTAGTTTTGCTCATATAGTTCCCTAATTTCCCTTGGCAGATAGCCCAAATATTTTTACTATCAACAGTTATTTTAAATGGAATTTCTTTTTGTCTCTCTTACTGTTGGATTTTGTTACTGATGTATAGAAATGCTGATGATTTATGTGGATTTATTTTGTATGCTGCAACCTTGCTTAACTTGTGGATTATTTCTAATAGCTTTTTAGTAGAACCTTTGGGATTCTCTAAGTATACCATCATATCATCTGCAGAGAGTGATAATTTGGTTTCCCCATTATCTCTTCTAATTCCTTTAAGGGATGGTGAAAATCTAGCTTATGGCCCATATAAGGACCATGAAATCATTTGGTCTGGCCCTGCCAAGGCAACTATTTGTGATGAAAACTAGGTATAGCAACCTCCCTTTGCTTGAATTTTACCTGATAATTTTGTATTGCTCACAAATGATGTTATAAATATTCAAATGTCCCTTGGCAGAAAAAAAAAGTCCTACTCAAATACTTATCTTAATGCCTAGAAAGTAGACTCTTTAAAATGCATATTGATTTACAGATTAATGAGACTGAGTGTAATATTGCCAATGATTGCTTTCCTAACCTTATTCATTGATGAAGGCTAAGCACTAACAGCCTTATATTTATCCTGGAAGAAATGGCAAGCTTTGTATGGTTTTCAGAGTGCTGCCAAGCACTCTGCCCTTGTTTTTCCCTTTCTGTGGTTAGCAGTGTTAATTATGTTAGTCTATGGACATTATTTGTACATGTAGATTTATGTAGATATAATATGTGCATGTGTGTTTCTGCAATTAAATTCTTGAAATGGTCTTCTCTTACTTCTGAGCTTCATTGGACCTCAATCAGATGAGTATGATATAAAAAAAAGGATAATACACAAACATAGCTTAATTATATAATTTTTCATTCATGACCAAAGATACAAAAAGGAATTATAAAAATCATTAACACATAGTTCTACACATTTACCTAGACCATATAAGTTTATCTGTTTAGAAACAAGTGTCTCCTAATTTCTTTTCCTCTCAAAGATTCCTTACCGAAAAAGAAAATGGGAGCAGATCCAATATATCCTTCAGCATTTTCCCCCAGTTACTGTGCTGTTACCAGTAGTAACCTTCTTTTGAACACTTCCAAATGTACCTGACACATTATATGTGAATATTCTATGGACCCCCATCACTTACTACCTTACTCATCACTAATAGAAAGAAAAATGCTAGTGTAACCCTATAGGAGGTATGGAGTTGTCTCAAAGGAAATGAAAGGCATGAAAAGAAATTTCTCCCATACCCAGCACTCCCTCCTCTCACAGCTTTCTCTCCTCTTCTTAGATTTCAAACCATTTAGCAGTCTAATCTTGTTGTTCAGGACCACCTTCAGCTTTCTCCAAAGTTTATTCACATCTTCCTCTTGGCTGATATTGGAAAAGAATGAGAAGATTGTTATCCACATAGCTCTGTACACGAAAAGTGTTTATGAAATATTTCTTGAATTGAGTTTTTCCTAAAAATGTGGGCTGGATTCTCCCAAGGATTCTGAAAATGCTTAACAACATGTTATTTTTTAAAAATTCTCTTATAGAAATCAGAAAGAAAAAAAAAAGGCTTTTGGAAGAAAAATTTCCAATTCATAAATTTGTAAAACTATAAATTTCTATATTTGTATAAAATTTCTATATTTGTAAAACTGAGAGTTATGTTATGGTACTAAAATATTTTTATATGAAAGGCAAAGTAGTCAGAAAGCAGTGCCATGATGGTTATGAAATGCATTTGGAACCAACTGATTCCCCCAACAGTCTTCCAAATAATGAGACTGACCATAAAATAGAAATGAAATGTTTAGGCAAGGAACATAATGTTGTATATAAGCTTTAGTGGTGATTTTGACCTCATGAAACATTAGTTTGTTACAAATGACTTTAATTTGCTATACAATATTTTTGTACTATACTTATACTAAATGCTTATATATACTACATGCTTATATATCCTGTACAATATTTACATTTCTGCCAGAACCTTCAAATAGTATCTACTCAACATGAATAAAAATAAAACTCTATAGACTAGGGAGTCTTTTAAAACCATCTTTCAGTGTAATTGTTTTCCTTTATAATCAAATGTATTTTATTTTAATGGTCAAAATGTTGTAGAAGACAAAAGAACAGTTAAAGATGCCTACTATAAACCCAATTTCTTACCTTGGAAAATGTTAAAAATATGAGTTAGAAGTGAAGTGTTATATAGCCTCATTGGGTTTAAGAATTGGAAAGGGCTTCTAAGTTCATTTATTTCTAAGGTTCCTTTCAAACCTAAGATTTCATTATTTTAAATTAAATAGACCAAGGAAGTTAAGTTTTATAAGTGGTCAGATTTTTAGGTTCCATTTCCTGTCTTTGATATTACTTATCTTTCAAAGTGTTTTATTCATGATAAAAATATTTCTATAGTAATAAAATGTTACATATACTTATAAAAAGAATTATCTTTAATACTACTTATTTTTCAATGTTTTTATTCATGATAAAAATATTCCTATAGTAATAAAATGTTACATATACTGATTTTAAAAAAAGGACTAAGGGAAGACTAAGCTCAAACAAAAAGAATAATGATGGAAGTGTCCTTTATAGACTGTGTTAATATTTTTAGAAATAAAATTTTCTTTAATGAGAGAATATCAATCTTTCGCTCTGGTTGATGCATCAATTTGTATGTTACAACTTCTTTATTTTAAACTCATTATAGTGATATAGTGAGAAATATGAATTATGGATTTAAATTTTACAAATTACCTGCTCAAAATCACATTAAATACATACCTGAATTCTCAACTCAGTGCAGTTTCCTATGATAATAATGGGAGAGAAAAAGATCTACACTAATTTGAAAGGGTGGGTAGTAGAATGGCATATTTGTACAAAGGCAGCCTCCCTTTATGGTGTTGCTGTATTTTTTGAATCAGAAACTTAAACAAAGTATATCACTTTCTTAATTTGACACTTAGTGCTTCTCTATTTTCTACTACAAATCAAGGCAGCTGGTTTTCAGCAATTCTGTTTGCTGTCTTAGCAAATTTTCCTTTCTATGTGTCATGTCATTGAAGGGCTGGTTTAGCTTATATGGAAGATTGTATTCTTTTCTGTTCATTCCTGCCCATTTCTGCAACCTTCTAAGGATCTATTTTTACTTTCAGGAATTTGCAGATCATCTTCGTTTATCCTCAACAGATGCACTTCTCATGCTTCCTATTTCCGCTTTCAGTTCCCAAATGATGCTGCTAAAATAGGACCCAACATGACCCATGAGAAACTCTGCATATATCCTGTATTTTAATTATGTCCATAGCACTTTCTTTAAATGTAAATGAGAAAGAAAAAGATTGCTCCACCTGATTCCCAAGGCTAAAGGATCTTTGAGAATTAAAATTTTCACATGGGAAAATAAAATACTTGTATTTTGCTGTCTTCCTCACTATTATTTTAAATTATTCATGTAGTATAAGTTTGATGAGAAAGGCAATACCTTATTTAGCAGTTCTGAAGCATTTTTCTTTTCTATGGAATACTGGAATGAATGATATAGGACCCTCTACAAGAGTGAAGGAGACATCAAAATGTTTGCTATAACAATACTTTCAACCCCAAGTTCATTTCTCTTCTGAGAGAAGCTTAGAGATTATGGTGAGTGTTTTATGTGTGTTCTGTATATCCTGATGGGTACTTTTGAGTCTTTGGCACCTTCTATATTTTATATGAGTTGAAATAAAGATTACCTTGTACTTTATATATGCTAGTTATCATGAGAGCTAATATAGCATATGGCGAGCTTGTTGTTTACATTTATGGAAGTCTGCACAAATCCTCTTTTGAGGATTTTTCCTAAAGCAAATTCTGGGCAGGGGCACAGAAATGCAAAGATGATTGCCTTAAAGGTCATTCACTGGGATCAGATCTTGAGGAGCTCAGGATTAGGAGGTTCCAAATTATGAATTAAATAAAAATCTAAAGTCCTACTCCAATTCATCTTTGTGGTATAGAGGTGTCATTAAGTATAAGGTTTCTAAGGTTCATTTTCTTCATGACACAACATTTAATTCTAAAATATTCACTTTATACCTGTGTATTGTCCTAGGCAATGGAGATACAAAGACAAAAAAGAGTGCTCCAATACAAGCATCTTATATTTTCTCACATTTGTATTTGTAGCCCTAGTATCTAGTACTCTTACACAGAGTAGGTATTTAATAAATACTAACTGATTCATACATAAAATAATTTCAAAATGAAAAGAGTAAAGGTAAAAGGAAATATCTCATTTAAAAGATGGCTCTGAACTGTTTTGAAGAAAGAAAGGAGTCCTTTAATATAGAAGTGAGAAGACAATATATTTGAGACATGGAAGATAATTAGTCTTGGAAACCTTACCATTTGACAAGATTTTGAGTCTGGTCATAGTTGAAAGATATCATGCTTCTTGTCCAAGGACCTGCCTCTTTAAATTTAGAGTTGTGCTGCCACTAAATGATCATTTATTTATTTATTTACATGTTCATTTCTTTATTAACTTGTTTATTTATTTTTTCATTCAGCTATTCATTCTTTGATTGATAGATCAATTGTATAAGCAGCACATTAAGAAGATACAGGGATTGCTTTTACCATCTTTCTTAGTGAAACTATGAAAACTTATAAAATTACAAAATTTTGGAAGTATTTGAATTATGTATGAAAGTAATCCAAAGCAACCTTCCAATTTGGGATTTGTATGGCACCACTCAGTACTATCTCTTCTCTCACTAGAAATCATGAATTTGTGCAAATACATTATGTATTTACTAAGAGGAATGTTTTTTAGTAAAGAGCAATAATTCCCAGACAGCAATCCTATAGGTCTGGTCTGTTATAAAAAAGGGATTTCACCAGATATCTTAAGATAAATTCTTTGAAACAAATTCCAGAATTGTATAAGCTGGAAAGGGGTGAGAAAAAAAATTCCAAGCATGTAAACGGTCTATACCATTTGAGCAGCCATGGTTTCAAGACAATTATATTAAGTACACAAATCTGGTTTTGATGGTCATACTTAAGAGATGGGCAAAGTGCTAAATGTGCAAGTAATTATAGACTTGGCACAGTAGCACTATTTATTTTAAGGTCTCTCTCCTTGCTATGGTTGAGGATGTTTACTTAACCAGACTCTATTAAACATGTTGAAAAACATTACTGTAGACTTTGTCCTCTTCTGCATTTTAAATTGACAAAATGCAGAAGTGATCAATCATCAAGAATGGGAGAAGAAAGCAGACAAGTAGACTGAACAGAAGACATGACATGCAGGTGTCTTTTATCTTGGTTTAAAAAAAAATCTTTTTTTTTTTTTTTCTGTTGAACTAAGTGTTCATGAAAAGTGAAGGGCTGATAGTATTGGAGACTCAAGTCTTCTATTTATTTAGAAGTCAAAGCACAGTTTGGGGTACTCCTGCATCATGTCTTGCCTTTTTAATCCAACCTTTGACCTAAGAGACTTGAGAAGCTTAACTTCTCTTGTACCAGGAAAAGCTCATGCTGGGTAGCCTACAGAGAATTCAGCCAGAAAGTCACAACTTAACCAAATAATACTAATGATATTACTTGATTGGTTTTAAGCATGGTGCTGGGAAATCCTGAGTGATGCCTTTCCAATTCAACCTCCGACCTTGATCATCTCTACTTTTTGGTCCACACAAAGGCAGTCAGGAAAAAGCCATATTAAAAGACACTTGGCAGACCGTGCTCCCAAATAATGAATGTAGTGAGCATGTTTGAGTGTGAACATAATACAAGCTTTACTCAAAGCCCAGCTATCCCTTTACTGTCAACTACTGTCAACTTACTGTCAATTACAGGTCAGTCTGTTTGTCTGTACTATGGTTTACTGATATTTGAAATGGAGATGAGCATATTAATACTACTCATCTCATGGAGTTACTGAAAGACAAACACTTTGGAAAAATGAGGCATGGCTAAAAATGTGAATTTTTGTTATTATGATCATAGATAGATTTGGAGTGATAGAAGAGGGACCTTAGAGATGAACAAATCATGGTTTCCTACACTGAAAACAAGAAAAGACTTTAAAGGTCATTAGATTTATAAATCACAAAATAATAATTGTAACGATGATGATAGCTAGCATTCATGTTGCACTTTAAATATTGTGAAGCACTTGAGAAAATATTATCTCAATTTATCTTCATAACAACCTTCAGAGATATGTGATCTCATTTTCCCCTTACAGAAGCATTCAGAGATTGAATGACTTGACCGGTATCACACAGGTACTAAGTAATTAAGATCAAATTGGAACTCTGGTCTGTGTGAGCATTGGTTCAGTGCTCTATCCCGTGGGCCCCCAATTGCTGTAGAACTCCAGAGAGATTAAGTAAATTGTCCAAGGTCACCCTGGTGTTGACTAAAATATCTCAGATTCAAACTTGTGTCCTTTAACTCTGAATTCAGCACTTTCCCCATGGTGACCCACTAAAACTCAACTCAAGCAATAAACATTTACTACATTAAAAAGTCCTGTGTTTAGTGCTAGAAACTAAAAGGGTGAAAAAAAATGGCATATCTTCTCCCCTCAAAGAGTTTGTCATAAAAGGAATGTGGGTCAAATGAATTTGCATTATTGTATTATTACATGATAATTATTACAGATTATTATATAATTATTGTTAATATGGAGATTGAATGTGGGTCAAAGCATAATATTTTCACTTTTGTTATTGTTTGCTTTTTTTATTTCTCATGGTTTTTTTCCCTTTTGATCTGATTTTTCTTGCATAGCATGATGAATATGGAAATGTCTTTAGAAGAATTTCACAGATTTAACCTATTTCAGGTTGCTTGCTGTCTTGGGGAGGGGGGAGAGGAGGAAGTGAGTGAGGGAGAAAAATTTGGAATACTAGGTTTTACAAAGATGACTGTTGAAAATTATCTTTGCATTTATTTGGAAAAATAAAACATTATTGAAAAAATAGTTAATAGGGAAAAAATGACAAGTGGCATGAAGACATGATAACACTGAATTAGACAACTTTAAAGGTTGCCTAATGGTATTCTGCCTTTTTTTGGATGGTAATCCATTTGTTTTTAATACCATGATACCTAATCCTTCTTAGCAGAGTGCTATATTTTAGGCCTTTACATGAACAAACAATTTAAAATATTTCTTGGAAAACATTGTACACTGTAAGACATACTTTCTAGACTACTGGTTTTATTTATAATACAATAAATTGGCCATAAAGTGAACATCACCAACTTCATTTGCTGCATGAATTTGAACTGGATAAGTATTCCAGGATTTTATTTTTTTCATTAAAACAAGCTGGTATAGTGGGATAGGAGTGGGGGAACATTGGGGAATGGGGGTGGCATGGGGATGATGGTGCTTGAGCCAGCTTGAACCATTTTCAGAAGAGCCAATTTTTAAATTTTCAGTGTAATCGTTTATACCTCAAAAAATCAGCAACCACAGATTTAATTAATTTATTGTTATTTTTGATGGTTTAAACTTAAAAGAATGACAGAGAAAATGCTAATCATTCAGATTAAAGAATATTGTGCATTCATTTTATTTTTAAAAAGAAAAGAGAGATAGTTGTTAAACATTTACCAGCATATCCCTAAGTATATACTTTTTAAAGAGTTGTGTTTAAAACAACTTAAAAGCCAAAATTATCATATTTGTACCATATCTACAATGAACCTTATTTTAAAAATGATCATCACAAAATAAATTTTTTGTCTCAGGATTGTGTTTAGCAAAGTGCTAAGTAATAAAATTATAATAGTCTTATTCTATGTATGAGCATTAAAATAGCAAAAAAAATTATTAGTGCATGAAAGCAAAAAAAATAAAGTTTATTTTTCTATGTCTTTTTTTTAAATCAAGGAGGATGATCTAAATAAAAGATTTTCATAAAGGCTCAGGGATTTCATTGTTTGAGAAACTCCTATTTTAGGCATTTCATCAACAAGGATTATAACCCATTAGTTAATTACTAAATTTCTGTAGCTCAGTCTTAGAGCCTTCCTCAAGTGACAGAGAGGAAAATTAACTAGCTTTGAGGAACAGACCTAGAAAGTTCTAAGGAAAGAATATTAAATTTGGATTTTCTTGATTCCAAACCCAACACTATATTTATTATGTCAGACTTCCTGTTCCTCAAAAGGAAAGATTAGGCTTTATAAAGATATATTAAGTCAAGAAAATTTCAGTCTTTCTGTAGCCAGATTCCTAGTACTATATAGGTAGCCTAGTTGAAGGAAAATAGTGCTGAACTTCAAATCACATCCTCTGGTGTTCAGAATCCAGAAGGGTTCAAATTTCACCATTGATAATTAAAAATTGTATTATGGGCAAGTCACTACTTAGACACATCTGCTTTGACCAGGTGACTTGGTATCAATTAAACTGAATCTGGACAATGAAGCCATCAAAGACAATGATAGAAAATGGATCATTCTTTCTTCAGTTTTGTACAATTTTTAATATGCCAAATAAATTTCCAGGTGTGTCCTCCATTCAAAAATTCTGTAAAGGCAGATATGATATTTCAGCAGTATACAGAAGAGAGTATAGATTATTTGAATAGTGGTATATTTATGAATCTGTGAGAACTATCTTAGTAATATATCATATGATGGGAAAAGACTATCAGCCCCACTGTCTATCATTCTATCCTTAAGACTTCTTCCTTTGGATACATACAGATTGTTCTTC